>NC_079902.1:10128662-10357708 GCF_024868665.1 Triplophysa rosa
CACAGGAATAAACAACTTCAGGAGAAATATAACCACAGGATAAAACGACTTCAGGAGAAATATAACTTTACAGATAAAACGACTTTGAGGAGAAATATAACTACAGATAAACGGACATTGAGGGAGGAAATTTAAACTACAGATAAAACGAATTTGAGGAGAAATTTACACTACAGAATAAACTACTTGAGGGAGAAATTTAACTACAGATAAACGACTTGAAGAGAAATATAACTACAGATAAACAACTTGAGGAGAAATATAACCACAGATAAACGACTTCAGGAGAAATATAACTACAGATAAACGACTTGAGGAGAAATATAACTACAGATAAACGACTTGAGGAGAAATATAACTACAGATAAACGACTTGAGGAGAAATATAACTACAGATAAACGACTTGAGGAGAAATATAACTACAGATAAACAGAATTTGAGGAGAAATATAAACCACAGATAAACGACTTCAGGAGAAATATAACTACAGATAAACGACTTGAGGAGAAATATAACTACAGATAAACGACTTGAGGAGAAATATAACTACAGATAAACGACTTGAGGAGAAATATAACTACAGATAAACGACTTGAGGAGAAATATAACTACAGATAACAACTCTGAGAGGAAATAGAAACACAGATAAACGACTTCGAGGAGAAATATAACTACAGATAACTACAGAATAACTTGAGGAGAAATATAACTACAGATAAACGACTTGAGGAGAAATATAACTACAGATAAACGACTGAGGAGAAATATAACTACAGATAAACGACTTGAGGAGAAATATAACTACAGATAAACACTGAGGAGAAATATAACTACAGATAAAACTGAGGAGAATATAAAACAGAAAAACACCTGAGGAAAATATAAACAGTAATAAACGACCTAGGAGAAATATAACTAAGATAAACGAGAGGAGAAATATAACTACGATAACGACGAGAAAATATAATACATAGACCTGAGGAGAAATAAACGTACGAGATAAACGAAGACCTGATAACAGTGACGAGATAAATCATAACGTACAGATAAAAACCTGAGGAGAAATATAACTACAGATAAACAACTTGAGGAGAAATATAACCACAGATAAACGACTTCAGGAGAAATATAACTACAGATAAACGACTTGAGGAGAAATATAACTACAGATAAACGACTTGAGGAGAAATATAACTACAGATAAACGACTTGAGGAGAAATATAACTACAGATAAACGACTTGAGGAGAAATATAACTACAGATAAACGACTTGAGGAGAAATATAACTACAGATAAACGACCTTAGAGAATAAACTACAGAGATAAACGACCTTAGGGAAATATAACCAGTAATAAAGACTTGAGGGAATTAGAATACGATTAAACGACCTGAGAGAAGAATATTAACTACAGAATAAACGACCTGAGGAGAAATATAACTACAGATAAACAACTTGAGGAGAAATATAACCACAGATAAACGACTTCAGGAGAAATATAACTACAGATAAACGACTTGAGGAGAAATATAACTACAGATAAACGACTTGAGGAGAAATATAACTACAGATAAACGACTTGAGGAGAAATATAACTACAGATAAACGACTTGAGGAGAAATATAACTACAGATAAACGACTTGAGGAGAAATATAACTACAGATTTATCTGTAGTTATATTTCTCCTCAAGTCGTTTATCTGTAGTTATATTTCTCCTCAAGTCGTTTATCTGTAGTTATATTTCTCCTCAAGTCGTTTATCTGTAGTTATATTTCTCCTCAAGTCGTTTATCTGTAGTTATATTTCTCCTCAAGTCGTTTATCTGTAGTTATATTTCTCCTGAAGTCGTTTATCTGTGGTTATATTTCTCCTCAAGTTGTTTATCTGTAGTTATATTTCTCCTCAGGTTGTGCTCCACCACCTGGTAGCTATGAGGTAATATCTGGTGAGCTGAAAGGAGCTGCATCATTTCTCAAAGCCGAGCGCTTTAAACAAGCTTCCAAAAGTGAGGGCAGATTTTTTTAAATTATACATTTATAAGTATAATGAATGTGGATAGTTTTAGGTAATTCACTTTTTTTTCTCTGAAAATGTTGATAACCAGAGATACCTCCACCATCACCATCAAATGAAATGCTAATGTCTCCAGTACGAAGGACCATGTCTGTTGATGGCTTGGTGAGACCTTTTTTAATGTTATATTTATTGTTATTATATACATATTTTTTCCGTATATAGAAAACCAATAGCAGTCATATTAAGCTATACGATTCCTCCCATTCGTGATCCATCCTCCTTATTTTGGCCATCATGAATATTTTCTTTGCTACCTTATTTATAATTTGCTTTCTTGGTTTTTCTCATATAGGTTGATGGATTCCAAAGTTCCAAAAAGGATAAAATAAGTTTCTCACTTGAGATGAAACATCGGATGCTACTAGAGAAAGAGGTAGATCATTTTTTTGAAATACTCATGTAAATTTGTGTCCTTGGAACCCAATCAATTTCTGTTGCCTCCTTTCTTAACCATGGCTGTCTGGATCATAGATCCGTTCCTTGGTGCAGCAGAGAGGAGAGCAGGACCGAAGGCTGCTGACCTTTGAGGAAGAGATAAAGAAGTTCGAGTCCAAACTGCTGGTGGCTATCAGGGAGAAGACCGGTCTGGCTGCCAATGTGGCTTCTCTCGAGAGGCAGCTTGCAGAGCTAAAGAAAGCTAATGAGTTCCTGAAGACCAAGGTGAGCCTTTTTGTGTCATTGTAGACTGTTATGTGGTTTACAGAAGAATGCCTTAGCATGCTTTTGTTGTGTTTTTTTTTATAGGTCTCTGCCGATAGTACTAAAAAGAAGATTAATGCTCTTACTATGGAGCTCATTGAGGCCAAAAACAAACTGGATGCTAAAGACAAGGTACGTCATCTCTGTTGCGATGGCGTTTCTACTTAATATTTGCTCGGATTTTGCTGACACAGACTTTTTGTCGAACCCTTCAGATCGCAGCCAAAGTGATGCTCATTCTGCTTGATGATGTGTATTCATAATTAGCAGTTCAGTAATGTGCTGTGTTACTTTATGAATTTGTGATATCAGCTCTTGAACCTTGTCAACAGGAGCTGAGCTTCCTGCAGATCAGCTCAGAGGGTAAAGTAAAGGTCTTGGAAACCGATCTGGAAGCTGCCAAAACAACTTTTAAAGTTCTACAGGAAAGAAACAAGGATCTCGGTGAGTAACTTATGGAGTATCCTACATCAGAGTTCTACCAAAACTTTTTTTAGGAGCACCGACAAATGAAGGTGTTGTTTTGAGAAAGAAAAATGAATGTGGCACCTTATAACATGCACAAAGTATGGTAAAGCTTAATAAACTGAGCTTATAGGCTGTTATACCAAGGGCCTGTTGAATGCTTCATTCTGACAAACATTCTAAGGGTGTGCGTTATTTCTTTTTTAGGAAAAAGCACATATTAAATACAAATATAATATATTAATTAATTACAGTACATACAGGAGATTTACAAACGAAGTTACGTTCATCTCATTTGAACTTTGTGTCCTGCCATTGTTACAGCTCTCAAGCTATGTCAAAAACTGCGGTCAAGACAGCCACCATTTAGATTCTGATGCGTGCCTACGGTGTTGTTTACGGTAATTTCTAGGAATATCACCAACAAAAGAGGGAGAACAGATGCGGCAAATTCTCAACCAAATATTTATTTATTACCACCAGAACCAACATAACCCAAAACCTAAACTCAGTGAGAGGAAAGTACATTGTAATGGTAGCACAAAATATCAGAACACTGGCCTGGGTCCTCCGGCATGGCACAGCTGTCGAACGCCAGACGATCGCCCAAAGCATCGTCACACAGTAACGTTTATCCTGCGTCCAACACACCCCTCCAAACAACCCCTGAAACACTCGCACGCAGTCGCACAGCCTAAGCTGGAACATCACCTCAAAACCAAAGATAAAAATCAAAGTGCTAAATGCCAGGTTAAGAGTGTTTTAATAATATTATAGGAAGACATAAATGAATAGCTACTAGTGCAATGCTTTTATTTTAATACTGTGCATAATATCACTATTGGCATGTAATGTAGTGACATTTGGGAATCAAAGTTTTTAATTTAATTGTATTTATTTTCTCAGATCAATGTATCATAAAGGGATAGTTCACCCAGAGTGACAATTCTGTCATGAATTTCACTCTAGTTGTTCCAAACCTGTATACTGTAAATGTCTTTTTTTTGTTGAACACAGAGAAAGATATTTGGAAGAATGCTTGTAACCAAACAGTTCTTGGACACCATTGACTACCATAGTAGGAAAAATGACAAAATTGTTTGCCCTCCTACATTCTTAAAAATATCATATTTTGTGTTACACAGAACAAAACACAATAAACAAACCTTCCTCTTTAGTATTTCTGTTTGTTTTCCAGTGCAAATATCTCAAAATTCCTAAGTCAACTTATGTTTCAAAGCACAATAACCTTAGATCTTACGTTTTGTTATCTAAAAAAACAAATTCACATTTTGTTTCTCAAATGAATGTATCTAGACTGAATTATTTTGAGATAATACTAGTGGAAAACAAGACAAAAGACTAATAAGAAATTCATTCTTACATCATTCATCTGGTTAAATTCTGGCCACGGCTCTAGTTCTCATTAAATGAAAGGAGGATGAGAATCTGTCAGAACCGGAGCTGGTGCAAAACGCAACAAACAAACCTTCCTCTTTAGTGGGGATACACCAAAACGAAAATTCTTGGCCGAAGCCGAACATGATGTGAATCACTTGGCCGAATAATACCAAACACCGAACATGGTTTTTTGCATTTCTTCTATTTATTAAGCTATTTTTTTCACTATTGCACAAACTGAATAGCCAAAATGTGCTTTTTATAATTTGTCTTGCTTTTCAATAAAATACAATACAACTTAATATAAAATTGAGCAAAACAAAGTAAATTCAAACAAAAATTGAGCCCTCTCCCTTCATGAATAGCCTATATTAATTAGGCCTATAACTGACTGCTAAAAGAATGTAATGTAAGTTACTCTGTACCCCTACAACAAAACACTTCATTAAAAACTGTCATTCCACATTAGGCCATAAGATAAAAATACGAATAAACTAAAACTGTTGGATTATTATAGGCTACATTGCAAAATGATTTGAGAAAAAAAAACATCCATTGCAAGCAATTCTGACTGATGCTGACTGACAACCATTTCAGTTCACGTCTCTCCTACAAACTCCGCCCACAAAAGCTGACTGTCACTGTTCTCTCAGAAGGTGCACTCGTGGATGCACCGAACATACTTTGACAAGTTGTTTAGTACAGGGAACTGTGTGCACGCGACCACTGTATGACGTCAAAGGATGTCGCGAGCGGCGGGGCTACTGTCAGACAGCCCGCTTCCGTCTGAAGTCAAGTTACCGACCGGTAAAGACGCTTTCATTCGGAAATTTACTTCCGTGCGGCAAGTCCCGTGCTGTGTCTTTCTCTGAAACTTTAAAATACTCCACACACACACACACACACACACACACACACACGCAAATGTCTGGTTTACTATCTCCGTGGGGACAGTCCATAGGCGTAATGAGTTGTATACTGTACAAACTGTATATTTTATCCCCTAAACCTAAAGATCATAGAACACTTTTTGCATTTTTAGATTTTAAAAAAATATTGTTCTGGTTGTAACATGTCACCAATTTAACAATTTTACTTACACTTTAGTGTTGTACAAATTCACATCTCGGCTTTAGCTGGTTTTTGCTTATTTGCTTATTTTTTTCAGAGGATCTTCATCAAGAGACAAAATCCCAAAATGAGCAAATTGAAAATGAAATGGACAAATTGCATAGTAAGTGTGCACGGTAAGATCTGTGTTTATTTTTTGATGTCATTTAGAGCTACATCTAATTTAGATTCCTCTTCTTTCAAAATTAAAGCCATAATCCAGGAGCTGAGGGAGGAGATCAAGGTCCTGCAGGGTTACCTAGACTCGGCAAATGAAGAGATTCAGGTATTGGTCTGGTCAACAGAATCGGACTCTAAGCCAGTTGACGTTTACTCACTGCTTAGGTAGAATCATCAGTCTTTGAAGTGCTGCTTGGTTTGAGATAAGCTGTCTGTCTCGCTCTCCAATGTCAAAGGATTTGCGGATTAAGCTGCAGGACAAATCCACCGCTGAGCGCTGCGTCTCTGATCCTCAAGAGAACCTCAGGTTAGAACCGTGTGTGGTTTCATATTGTTGTTGCCACAGTAATGGTGGGCGTTGGTGTTTGTGTCCTCATCTGACTCTTCCTGGCCTGTACAGCGATGTGAAGCAGAGGCTGGAGAAATGTACCGGTGAGCTGGAGGTGAAGGAGGAGGAGCTACAGAGGTGTCAGCAGGAGCTGCTGGGCTCACAGAAGGCTCTTGAGAAGAAGGAGAGAGAGATGGAGGAGCACGTGAAGGAGCTGCAGGCGTCTCGGGTCACGCTGAAAGATCTGGAGGAGCAGATGCAGCAGGGAGCTCAGGATCTCGAGGAGTCTCGCAGTATGGTGAGGCAGCAAGAACAGGAGCTGGCCCGCGTGAAGGAGGTCCTGAGGAGGACAGAGGAGGAGCTGGATCAGCGTGTGGCGCTCATGAGCGAGCGATGCTTGGTGCTGGAGGAAGAAAGAGGTTTGTTGCATAAAGTCTTCTTTTATTCCCTCTCTGCATGTCCTTTCTTAGAATAGACACTTTAGGAATGTCTGAGATTTGTTTTTGATCGTTTTATTCTCATGTTAGTGTGGATTGTAAAGGGTCACACAACACTGTAATGCAGTAGGGCTGTTATTAATATGTAGGGACTGCTATGCGCAGAAAAAGCACAGTTTGTTACAAAGGGTCAGAATGGAAATAGAAAATGGTGACAAGAAAACAAAATAGTTTGTTTTTGGTTGGAGGAAAACAACTTGACAAACATACATTGACTTTAATTGAAAACACTTTAGAACAGGTTTTTACTGTGCATTGTGATTTACAGCCCGGACACAGGAGGAGGGTCTGAGAAGAGTACAGGAGTTGAAGGCAGATATGAGCTCATTGGAGGAGAGCAGGAAGACTGAGATGGAGGCACATGAAAAGCTCAAGGAGGAACATTCTGCATTAACCAAACAACTGGAAGATGAGAAGGTATGTTGAGTGTGTAGTGTTCGCCTCAACAATTCATCGCCACTTTTTTGCTTCATCCTTTTAATGTTTTAAAAAAAATTGTTGCAAAAATCGGAGTTTTGTTTCTTTTCAGAGAAAATGCATTTTCTGAATCTCTGCCCTGCAACTCCACAACCCAATACATTTATGTTGCTCGCATCTTACTGTTTTGTTTTTTTATGTTGTTCTGTGCCTGACCTGGAACCAGATAAACTGAAAAGATCCCCATTTTTTTTAAGAAGGTGGAGCCCTGCAACAGAACACAACTCCCTATTACTGGACAGACTGAACCTTTCTGGAAAGTTTGCTGCAGTGAACTAGTTTGTTTTGGCCAGCTTTTGTTTGAAATGACGTCTATAATCACATTCTTTTTTTTCCATTTTTACAGTTTTTCAAAACTTGAAATTAGCTTTTCTCCTAAAAGGCTACTTTGGGATTGTTGTTGTACTCATAAATATACATAAATATGTTCACAGATCTTTTGATTTATAACCGAGAAAGCAGGACTTTTAACTCCTAACAGACCTCAAGCAGGGATATACTGTGTTATGTCAATCAGGAAGTTAAAGACTCTCTGATTGACTTGATATGGATTAGGCTAATGTCTCTTAAGCTCCTCTAATGTGTCTTGCTGCAGGCACACAGCAGCTCCCTGGCCAGCATGCTAGAGCATCTAAAAGATCAGACCGAGACTGAGAGGAGACAGCTGGGCGAGGAGCTGGAGGATGCGCTCGAGGAGCTCTCGGAGCTGGAGAAACACGAACAGCACAGCGAGGAGGTCATCCAGGGCCTCACACAGAAAAAACAGACACTGGAGCGGGACCTGAAGAATACCAGTACTGAGTTGGAGAGGTGAGAACTGCTGGCTCCTGATTGAAATTAATCTGGCTTTAGTTTCTTTGGTAACTGTTGGTCTTTCCTTTGACAGGAAGTGTGCTGAGATGCAGGCTTTAGAAGAGGCTCATGTGATGGCAATGAAGAAACTAGAAGAAGATCACCGCATCTGTCTTGCTAAGCTTGGAGGCATGGCCACTGACCTCGAGAGGTAAGCATAGATTGTTTTTAACCCTTGTGTGTTGTTTGGGACTGTGGGACCTGTTTTCAGTGTTTACTAAAAATGATGTGATTTTTTTTTCAACTCTAGATATTTATATTTATTCAAGATGAACACGCTTTTTTAGTTTTTTAATGAAAGGGTTAAATAAATGTGACCTTGCCTGTGAAAACCCAGCTAAATCTTTCTTTTACTTACATAATATAATTAACATTTTGTGAAAATATAATCTTTATAGCTTTAATATTGACTAAGGTCAAGTCATGACTGACATCAGACTTTGATGCTCCTGGTTTTGCGGTAAAATCCAACCCAACAATATAACTTAAATCATTATTATAAGTTTACCATTGCAAGTTGGCATAAGGGATACTTTCCTTTAATGTAACTGATAAATATCTGTTTTTTCTTTTTTTATCCTAATAGCACAAGACAATCTTTGGGTAAACAGAAGGACCAAGCTGAGGCTCAAGTCCTTCACCTGGAGAAAGAGATGATGGAACTCAAGCAGCAGTTGCAGGACGAACAGCAGAAACTCATAAACTTCCACCAAATGCAGAATAAACAGCAAGAGGAGTATACTAGGTCAGTATCCTGCCTAGGTCACTGCTAAGGTCGGACTAAGAAAACATTTTCAAGAATTGCACTTCTTACTAGAGCTGAAGATCTTTGCCCGGACCCGACGTGACCCGGCGGTTTCGGTCGGGTTTGGGCTTAATTTCTATCATTTTACACGGGCTCGGGCCGGGCTGGGCCTTGCGCGGTAAATGAGCGGTCATGTGATGCGTTCCGATTAGCGCGAGAAAGATGCGAAAATGGATGCTGAGGTGAAACGGAGGCTTGCCTCTGGCGATTACGTTTTGGTTGCACCAGCAACTAAAGCAAAGTCTGAGGTGAGGAAAAGTTTTGACCATGTGCATAATGAGAATAATGAGCCAGTGGGATATGTGAGATGTTACGATGTTACAGAGGACTTATTTTATTTCTTTGTTCCAACTTCCAAGTGGCCTATTGCCTACATTAGTCATTAATAAATTATGTTAAAACATATGTAAATGATGCATTCTTGACAAAAGCTGTGTTTGTGCGTACATTTGAATAGCCTAATGTCGGGCTGTAAACGGGTTCGGGCTTTTAAAAAGCTGTCAATCAAAATGTACCTGTCGGGCTCGGGCCGAATTCTGTCGGGCTCGGACCCTGTCGGGCCTAACTTTTAACGCCCGATTACAGCTCTACTTCTTACAAACTTGGTACACCATATCAACCTTCAGCAGTTTTCTTTTTGCTAATTTGGGGGCAAAAATCCAACTGAATCACCTCTTGTGAAGCAGAATGTATCTGATTTGTGTTGCTGTGCCACAGGATGCTTTTAGAGGTTCAAACTAAACTGGCTCAGAGAGAGGATGAGTCGAGACGAGCAGCAGTGGCCCAGCATGAAGAGCTGAGTCGCCTGCAGGCGGAGGTGGAGCAGGAGAGCGGAGACCGACAGCAGGCTCAGGACCAACTGGAGAGAGAGATGAATAGGAGAGAGTCGATGGAGGGCCGTTCGGCAGAAGCCAGCAGACTGCAGGGCCGCGTTGAGGAGCTCACAGAGGAGTTTACCGAGCTGCACAGGCAGGTGCAGGAGGAAAGAGCCAAAGCTCAACGTCATGCCGAGGAATGGCAGCAGGAGAGACAGCAGCTATTCAGACAGGTGGAGGAGGAGAGAGAGAACTTGCACAGAGAGCTGGCAGAAGCAGAGATGCAGAGGTGAGAGGCTCAGATGAACCCAATAGTGTCCCATTGTGTTCTTATACAGTTTTGTGTATTTGATTGGTGTCATCGTCTGTTCTCCCCCAGCAAGTGTAATGCGGAGACTGAACACTGGAGAAACTTGTACGAGGAGCTCTATGCTAAAGTGAAACCGTTTCAGGTAAGCAAATAGCGTTTTAAAGAGAAAGTGTTTCTTTAATCTGTAATGACATGACGTATAACATATGATGGTTCAGAAATGCATTTTGTGCCAAAGGCATCATATTTTTCTCATCTGCTTGTTGTTTTAGGAACAGCTGGACAAGTTCGCAGCAGAGAGGAATGCCTTACTCAATGAGAAAGGTGCCACCCAGGCGGAGTTGAACAAGTTAGCCGACGCCTACGCCAATCTGATGGGCCATCAAAACCAGCGCCAGAAGATCAGGCACATGGTCAAGCTCAAAGAGGAGAACTTAGAGCTCAAACAAGTAGGGCTCATGTTTGTTTAATCTATGCTGTGGTTTGTTGTCATTTGTTTTAATTGGTCAGGTTGTTTTTCTTGTTGGAGAGCTGACCGTGTCTGTTTGGTCGTGTGTTTTGCAGGAAGTTTCCAAGCTAAGGGCACAGGTTGGGAAGCAGAAGCATGAGTTTGATCAGCTCAAGTCCACACAGCCGTCTTGTAGATTTGACCCTAGCAAGGCTTTTAAACATGAGCAGAAAGAAAACCAGCAGCCCACCTCAGCTCTTACACCGGGTGAGGACTCTTCTACCTTACTGAAGTCATGATGAAATGTTGCATCATTAATGGCTATACATGTGATTATCCATAAATAACCAACCAACCATAACTTTCTTTTCTCGTCTGTGTTCCCCAGGCATCAGAAAATTGTATTAAACATCGCTTTGTAGACTACTTCTCTGGAGTGACCCTGGTCTGTATGTTTTAACATTTACCACAGTGACAGTGGGTAAAATACTCAAGTGTGTTTGCGGGTCTTATTTATGTATGTGTGTGTTGATGTAATGCTTATGTGTGTATCACGCTTTCCCTTATTTGTCTGTTGGACTAGGATTCACTAAAATTTTGTTATCTAATTTTGTTCAACACTGGGTATGTTATTATCTTAAATGTTCTTCAAAAGGTTTAAAGTTGACACTCTTTTTTTTAAAGACACAAAGAGTGCAGAACTTGTTTAATATGTTTAGTTTAACTTTGATGTGTACTTGTTTGTCTTTTTGTCACGTGAGAATCTGATTTTGTGACTTTAGAGTCAATTTTATTATTTTTAGTTTTTATGTCTGTACTGATCTTCAAAACTATAATCCTCCTGAAATTTTAAACTTGTAAAAATTCAGTCAAGCCTTTTTGAAATAAAACGCTATCTTACTTTTCTTGGTCTTGGTTTATTTTTATTTAGATGCCATAAAAACCCTACTCAACTGTATTGTACTATAAGTGATAGATGTTCCCCCAAAAATCTGTCATTTATTCACTCTCATGTCATTCAAACCTTGTATAATGCTCTTTCTTTTGTGGAACAACTGAAGATATTTTGAGAAATGTCGATCACCAACACTCCTTTGTGGTTCTGTGGAAGAAAGCCATGATAGGTCATGAGGGTGGTAGGTAAAAGAAATGTCATTTTTGGCTGAACTTTTTCTTGTAATGTGTGATCAGTTTGAGTTGTAAATCAAGAATGCAGCAGTAGAGGGTGCTAGAGCACCATAAAAGAATCAGAGCACTATCTGTCAATTGCCCCTTCTGAAGACTATTTTCCCTCTTATTGCTTAAGTTATGTTACTAGTGTTTATGCGCCTATTCTATAAAGGCTTGCTTTAAAATGCAATATAGTGCAGTTTTTTGTAGGTATAGTAATTTATTAGTAAACCATATAGCATTCGTGCATGTTTCAACTGCAGTATAGTTCTCCAGATGGTGGATGGGATGGGGCATGTGACAGCAGTGTTCCACAATCCCTCTCTTCGATATCACCTTCTCTTTAAATGGATCAGCCTTTGCTCTTTCATGATCCACAAGATTAGAGAGCATAAGTTCGAGAAATAGAGGAGTTTATCATTTCAGAAACTAACAAGCAAAAAAAAGGTTTGTATGTGCACTGCAGTATATCCTCACCCAGCAAAGCCTCCAGGTTCCTCTTGCTCCTGTTAACGTAAAAGCCCCTCTGCCCACACACGAGGTACAGCGCATCCACCAGGCTGAAGCCACACAGGTGTCGTGATGGAGTAGACAAAGATCCAGGCAGGGAGGCCGTAGCAACAGGACCATGATGAGCAGAAGCTCCGGATACAGACATGTAAAGTGTCTGGAACACTGCAAAGAAAAATGCACGTTTTTATATGTAGTTAAATAAATGGTCGATTGAAAATATATACATAAAAGATCTCAAAATATTTTGATTTCTACTTTACCAGCAGTCAGTAACAGGTGGTCTGCACTGGACTGGAATTATGCTGCTTATATAGCTTCCTGTTGCCGAGGCTTTGGCTCCTGATGGCATCAGCGGAAAAACAAAAGTTGCCGTGTAATTAGATGACTCCTTACGAATGTCCTCCTGCTAAGAAGTACTAGGAACACTAGGCCACCCGAGAATTATAATGGGCTTTATTAGGTTCAGATTAAAATGCACAGGAGGTCAGCAGTGTTTCTCAGTACAAAAGTATCGTTTATCTCATTCAATGATTTATTTATGAGCGTGCTGTTTCAGATGTGCTGCGACTAACCAAATCATCCAACCGGTGGTTTTCAGAAGTGTTATATGTGAGGAACTGATGAAAGTGGGAATTTTGAAAGAGGAGAGAGAGGCAGGGGAGAGGTCTGAAGGTGGCTGAAAAAGAGACTCGTGGGGAAAAAGTGTGAATTTGCAGTTGAAGACCGACAGCATCTTCGCCTTTTAAGTTTCTTCAAATGTTAACACTGAGGGACACACAGACGAGCGGTGTAAGTGAAGCCCTGAGGTAATGTGATGATATCTTTCAGTTTTTCCTTCTATAAAGAGGCGTCTGTGTATGTCGTGCGGCTGTTATCAGGGGACTGTGAATGGAGCTTTAATCAAACTTTAAATGAATTGCCACATAACGCCAGCAAAGCAGGTACCCTTGAAATGAACATTTAATTGAAAGTTTAAGGAATCTTCTAAAAGCCCTTTATATATTCCTGCCGGTGAAAGACATCCTAATGAACTTATATGCAGTCGGAATATAGAAATGACCAAAAGGGCTGATAATAAATACAATCTCAAAAATGTTGTCCAAGCCATGGTTGGTTAAAATATAGACAAACCAAACTGTTATATATCTGTCTAATAAGGCCACCTAAAACAGAAGCTAAATTGGGCAACCTGACCATTTAGGTAAAATGTTATCTGGCCTGAGCCCTGTCCATGTTTCACACACGTAAAGCGGAATAAAAGATTTGACAGCTCTTGCTAAATTTTATATCTATAACAAGTATGCTTTATTTGGAACTGTCTTGTGCACTATTAGGAAGCTCCTTTTTTTATTGAAAGAATGTTTCATCATCCATTGTGACTGGAGCTTATACTTCCTCAAAGCACTTGGTCTGTCAGCCTGTACGCAATGACAGGGTCCCCTGGTGTCTGCGCTCCCTGTCCGCGCAGTGACAGTCCGTAATTCAGCATTGACCTCTGTCGTGACCCACCCCTCGCCCTGCCATTCCACTCCCACACAAAAACACGGCAGACTGGCGTTTGCACTTTCGCTGTCCTTTTTGCAGATTTACGGCGGAATACTAAATTCCGAGAGGTGAGAGATCTATTGTGAGGCTGAAACGTACACCAAAATAGCCCATCAAATTGAGTTTTTCCCTGACGCGCGCGCTCGCGTCCTGCTGATATCGGACTATGATGAATGTTGCCACCGAATGATGGAGCATGGCGAGACGACGAGTTGACAGTTGAGAGAATGGCTAAATGTCGCAGATATGACAAATCCCCACAGAATAAAACAACAATCTCTTTGTAAGGAAAGGCGTATTTCTGAAGTGGTAGGTAATTGCCCTTTTAGTCCGGAGCTACAAGAGAGAAAAATGGAATATGAACTGTTGGAATTGAGTTTGGTCTCATTTTCTTACTGCTGTGTCATCTTCGATGTGATCGATGCCGGTGTTAGTGGGCATATTTTCTTTCTGGAGATTGCTTTCAACATTCCTCCTCGGAGTCATTCAACTATCATTCTTTTTTGTTATTAAGGAATATTTCCCTGCCAAACACACCCAGCAGTGAGCTTTATTCTGGACATGATAGCCTATTTGCAACCTCTTTACCGTTGGCCCTCAATGCACCCTGTACTTTGGGATGTGTTTCGAGCATTCAAATTTTTATGAGTTTGCAAAAAGTTTGCATAAAAAATAAGATGTTCTGGAGTCTGCGCTGTGAGATATGCCGTGTATCGATCAACCTTTGCTGGGAAAGATAGGCTTGTTTTGTTGGCTCAGCATTACCGAGAGGGGCAGAGAGCAGGATTTGGGTATTATCTGAGCATACATGGAGAGAGTTAGATGTTTGGCAGTGCAGGGAAGCAGACTGTAAAATGACCGCAGAGGTTAATCGTCTCCTCCGTATCCGCTGCACGGGTTAATCGATACGCGCGGATTAACCTCCGGGGGACGGTCGTGCAGTACTTGTGCATTTACAGATTAAACCGGATCACACCTGCCTATTAATGGTTTAACAGGCCAGGAAGATATGTGCACATTGAAAAAAATATAAAAATGCACAAATTGTAGCCTAATTATGGTTCTAAAGAAATCATTTTAAAGCATACATGGAGAAATTGCATTTATTGTCATGTATTAAATAAAAAAATAATAATGTTACATCCCACGATCAAATATGTTACATCTTGTCAATGTGAATGCAATCATTTCTTTAAAAAAAGTATTATTTTAAAACATGGATGAACGAGTTAAAACAATGAATTTGACAAGGAATGAAGCGAAACAAGTAATTGGTTCCTCAAAGGTCATAACATTTTTTGGGCTTTAATAAAAGCGAATTAGACCTGTTTAAAGTCAATTAAAAAACGGTATATTTTATTAAATAACAATAAATAACTGCTGCATGTGGGCATTTTGAATCGACGCCGAGTAGGGAAATTGTAATTAATGGCGTTGAGGCGTTAAAACTTCATTGGGTGTTGCGCAGACCGATAAACGTGTCGTCAAAGTACCGCGAGAGGCATTGGAAGCATACGGAGCTGTGTTCTGAATAATCGATCTCGCGATGCTTTGATCCTATCCCGACCTGTCTGGTGGTCTTTATGAAGAGCGCCGTATGAAGTTAAACATACGCAAGATTTACCACTTAGACATAGTACAACACGAGATGGAAAAACATTTTATTTCTCAAAAGCTTTTGGGCTAATATTTTGTTGCGTTTTCTCATAAAGTTTCTGCTTATCTCAAGATTACGTCGTGTTCTCTCAAACATTCTGTTGTGTGATCGGGAGAATGCAGACTATTTTCTGAAGAATGCAAAGTCTTTGAAGGGAAACGCAATACCGGGGTCTCTGACAGACAACTTTTATCAGACACTTATAAATGGCTGACACCCGTGTGATGCGCTGAAGCGCCTAACGAGATGAGTGATTTCCATCCGGGACTTTTCCGAGCCTGCACGTGCAGGTGGGTGAGCGTTGGTCTATGTACTGTGTTTACAGTTTTAAAACTCCTTGAGGTTTTAAACATGCAGAGAGGATAGGATCAATTAAAACCTTGTGAACCATGCACACACCTTCCTTAAATCCAGTCAGGGCCGGCGCTCCCTATAGGCAGAGCAAGCAGTTGCCTAGGGCCTCAGGCTTGGAGGTGGGGCCTCCATAACTGTAACATGTTTACAACTTCGACGCACATAACATCAAACTACTGCAACAGTGTTTCGAAAGCATATACTTTACGCAGCAGTATACTTGAGTATTGGCTGAGATCGCATGTTAATGACAAATATAAACACACCCTTAGTTATGTTTGTCAAAATTACCTTATTTTAACTGCTGCTAGACGGTGAAATGACGCTAATGTTTCTTGTGTCTTGTAATATCCTTAAAGGGTTGACCCACTACACATGGAAAGATTTTCTTGGGGTTTTACAGAATACAAATGCATTACTTTATCAATATCTAAGCTGCTGGCTGTTTGCTAAATGTATCTCTAAATGGTCAAAGTGTTTTGTGAACTGTTAGCTTGAGACTTTTGGCAGGATTTCACATCTTTGGCTGTCTAGTTGAGGCCATTAACTGGCAATCTTTTGTTTGGTATCTGTATAATGCAGCAAAAGATAAGTCCAGTTGAATGATAATGCAGAATAGAGTCAGTAAGGAGTCTTTGATGTGTCGATTAGGTCCTCTTCTTGTGTGCATCAAGACTTTGCAAAGGCACATGGAGGTGCCCTTCTATTCGAAACCCCTCCACAGGACGCCAAAGAGACCAGTGAACCAAATCCTGTTGTAGGCATCGTGCAAGGCGGAATTATCCCTCCAAGCTTCACACCCTCTTTGTTTAATGTCTATGTTTTAAATTGGCAAGGGAGAGATTCAGTCTGCGCTACCTGTGGGGATCCTGAGCCCTGCTGTTTTCTAATTTCTCAAATTAAATCCTTTTGCAACTCATCTTGCGCCTGACTGAGGGAATGTCAAGGGTAAAGGAGGTCTGCAGTGTCTTTAGCCTTTAATGGTTTTGCTTTTTAATGTTAATTTATTTTTAAACAGGCTTAATCTGTTTCCCTCTCATCTGTCATGTTTTCAAGCTTCGTCAGCAGTGACCACATGCCCGAAGACATTAACAGTCTATGTCAAGTTGTGACACCTGAGCCCTTGGTGTTAATCGTGTAAAAGTAATATAAAAAATGGTGAGGATGCTATCAAAAGCTCATCCGTTACACTTATAATGGGAGGCTGCTTATCTTAACCTGGTGAGGTAGATCAAAGCCAGGACATATAAACCTTAAAGGGGTGGATCTCCAGATTGGTAACAGCAGGACTGTTCTATTTTTGGTATATGACAGTATTTGTAAACCCCCATGCATGCTGTATCTTTGTAATGTAGAAGTTTTTAACATTTTGAAACAGAAGCTCAGACTTTCATGAGAATATAAACATTAACACTTTGCCTGAATTTTTTTTCTCCATCATTTATGACAACACTTGAAGAGTTTTTCCAGCTTTCCATGATTTTACTGCGATACAGTAGGGGGTGCTGTTATACATCTTCTTAAAGAGTACAGCATTTACAGATCCAAAAATAAGCAAGTACTATGTCTATGTTTTGTCCTTCATTCTAAATTCGATCTGGGTGCAATCTTTGAGAAAAACACATTTTTTCCCAGCTTTTCCGTTCAGAATTTTGTATTTGGAAAAAACCTGTCCACATTCAGGAAGGCCTTATTTTCTGAAAATGAAAAAATAAATGCTTGGGGTCCCTTGCAACTAAAAAAAATGCTGGTGAGGAAAGAGTTAATTATTTAAAAAATAATTGCATCATTGTTTTGGATTTAGTGGGTTCGGAATGAAAGTCTTAAAATAGTCTAGACGCATATGAACTTGCGTAGGGTTTTGATTGCTAAATTATTTTAATTCATGTGACCCAGTCTGTGAAAACCAGTAATGTTTTTATTGTAAATTGACGGGTCTTATATTAAAGACATCAAGATTATATTTTCACAGAACTTTATTTACTTTATGTAAAATATTTTAATCTCGAAAACAGTAAATGACTTCAGCTGGGTTTTCACATATCTTCAAATGAAGTTGCCTTTTGGCCTCCTGGAAGAAAGCCTGGTTCAGAACCGCTGATGTTAGTCCCTCCCATGTTTGTGCAGGTGGGCGAGTGTTGCAGGTGTTTTCTGCCCTTCGTCTATCACAGTCTGGTAATGATAGCACACTCGAGGGCTGCTCCTAATGACAAAAGGGCTTTGATATTAAAATCAACACCAGCTAATGCGCTTGAAACTGGTTGCAATGCATAGCGATATAATTCCACTGATTCACTGTAAAGTTTAAGAGGCACTCAGTTCTCTTTGATTACAGCTTTCAGAGTGCGTGGTTGTACTGTTTGAATATGTATGCATAGTTTTGTAATTGATTGATGTAATTGATGTCGATTTAATGTATGAGAGGCCAATTAAGTTGCCTTACATTTCTAGGGCGTACTTGGGTACATTTTGCATATCGGTTTGATCTTGGAGTGCATGCAGAGTACAAAAATATTATAGTGTAAAGATCTTCTCAACACTAGAGACCTCGACTCATGTTCTAGATCAGTGTGATAAAATTTTTCAAGTACTCTTCACTGTAGAGTTTCTTGTGAGGTTATTATGTCAATAGGTCTCTTCATTTGGTTAATAGCTTTTTGGGAAGTTTTTTTTTCCTGTTTGCCCTGGTGCTTTCGGCTCTAAGTGTCTAAAGCTTTGTATAGTGACTGGTTAAGTAATCTGACTCACTCTGTGTCAAAGATATTGCTGACACAGCTGCTCCAGTCCCACGGTCGGGCACTCTTGACCCCTGTTAAAATTCTCTCCTTTTGCCTCTGGTCTAAGCTGCGCATTATGGTTTTGCCCAGAATCTATAACAATCAGAAGTAGGGGTGTGACGAGATCTTTTGGCATGAGATCTCGCAAGATCCGATGCGTCTTGCGAGAACACAATATCCTCACGCAATCCAGTACCTCAGAGATGACGTATTTTTGTAGGCTAACCCTGAAGTAAGTGCGCGCTGGTTCCCTCGACCGAAAGCCAATGCATTTTTCCCATAGACTTTGGGAAGATCACAAAAAAAAGCTCTGTGATTAACAAAGGTTTATGATGTTTACACGTTTTATCTATCAAGATAATCTTCACAAATGAACACCACATTTGTTACTTGCGAAGCCGAAATACAATCGGCAGAAGTAAAACGCTAACACGATGCTATAAACAGACTACACTAAAGGTCACTCGATATTACACCACCACCAAGCCTCCGACAACTCTTTCAAACTTTATAAAAAATGTGTTCCCTGGTAAGTAATTACTCTGTGAATGAATCCGCATGAAGAGATTCGTGCCCTGCATGTTGCATTATTTGCGAGCTTTTTATGCGTGATGATGTGTAACGTCCCCTCCAAAGGAAGTAGTCGCTTTTAGCAACTTGTTAGCAACCACCGTTTATAAGACACAATGAGGCTCTAAAAAAACACAAGCGGGTTACAATTGGTTTGTTTTATGTCATGGAATAAAACGTGAAAATATTTAGAGGTTTTGTTTACCACCTTATTTCAGGTGATTTACCAAAAACCCATTAAAAAACCCATAGACTTTGGAGCGATGGAACCAGAAGTCCTAAAATGCTAACTCGCTTCTGGGTTTTGCATACAAAAATACGTCATCTCTGAGCCTCCCTATTGGCATGATGGTGTGCTGGGCTCGAAATTGCGACCATTTTCGTCGCATATGCTCCCTAAATTTAACCTGTGTGACCTCAAAATATATTTGGGAGCATTTTTGTGAGTGCACATTTTGTTGTGGTGCGACCTGTTTTCATTACGGTACACAACACGCTAATAACTGCACAAAGTATGCATGCTGTGAGCTACAGTGACCGGCCCGGCCATTCATAGACGACGTGATTTTCCATCCTGCGACGTTACTTTCCCACCGTTTTTCAATGTAAACGCTCTAGACGGATAGGTTTCAACGTTCATCTCTCGCATCTACAGCACCTTGCACAGTGTTTACAGCAGGTTCGCGCTACCAGCAGCGCTTTGGGAGCACGTTGCAAAAATTTGGCTGATGATTAATTATCTAATAAATCATTGCGATTATGACGATTAATTGTCTGTTTTAGACAATGTCTTTGACATTTAATTCTCATACTTTTTTGATTCGGCTTTGAAACGACCATATTGTTCTGAATATAAGACTATGTTTTATTTCATTTAAAAAAATGGGGTCATCATGTATTTAAGGTCTAGGCTTTTACATGTCAATAATACCGCCACCAAATACGTGTAAAACGAGTTTGAACAGGAGTGAATTGAAGCCACCATTAAAATGCTGTCAGTCATAATTTTTTTACTTCTGTTAATGAAATTTTGGTAGGCTCGTTTTCACATTGAGATTAGCATAAATAATATTTACTTGTACTACAGTATTTTTATGGTATATGCATTAAAGTTTTTTCAATTGATTTTTGGCACATTTTACCAGTATTATCATACTTAAGTTACAATATATACACAAAAATATGCTCTATTCAGGCACTGCAGCTCCCCCTTGTTTTTTCTATAGAGATGTGGAATAACTGCCACGATCTGAAACCATCGCGATTAGGTCAAACAATCGCAATGAGACAATTATTTGATAATCGTGACAGCCCTAATCCCAACTTTGTTAGATCTTCATTTTGATCATAGCAATATGATCAACATTATGTAATTGTTTCTTTCGGTATCCTATTAAGAATTTATTATTAGGCCTGATTCACTTTTCGCGTCTAAAAACCCGCGGAAAACGCGAGCCGCGCCTCTTTCTCTCTTCAAATGACCCACGGTGTGCGCGACACTCCGAAAACTATTTCCATATCGATGCGACACCAACCCCTATTTGCGTGCGCCTGCCTCACGTCTACATTTAAAATAACGAATATGCGCGAGGAAAAGACACGAAATGTGAATCGGGCCTTAGAATTCCGTGCTTTTTTAAAGAACATTTTTTCCTAATCATTTTAGGTGCTTTACTGCTTGAAATGATGGGGTTTTGAATGCATGATGTGTGATGTTAGTCTGATTAAGCTTTTGCCCGATGCTTTGGACCTCAGGACGAATTATGACAGGGTGTCAGGCGGGCCCTGATCAAGGGGATTAGTCTTCTCGCTCTGGCTGATTTCAGAGGCCTTGGACCCAGGGCAGTGAACGCTATAACTCCACATCTCAGCACTTGCCAGCTTTGCAGATCATAAAGTATATTTTAGAGCGAGCATATGGCAGGTTTCAGTACTCTTATGTTCTTAGTAATACCATCATATAATTATGCACACAGCAAGGCAAGAAGGAACTACAGAGTTTGGAACAGAGACTAAGATATTATTTAGACTCAAATCAATATATAATATATACAGTATATAATATAATCAATAGGTATAATAATAATATAGTCTAATACGTAGGTAAAAGGTATGTGATAATGCACTTAAATGTACTTAAAGTGCTGTATTTTCACACTTATTTATTACTTAATATAGAAGGTTTCAGTGGCAACAACATTATCATATATTATGTGGTCCAAGTTTCTAGTAGACCTTCGCAAAGAATCAATAACTGAAATAAAACATGAATTGTTATTATAACCAAACACAGACCTGAAGTTAACTTCGGGCCAGGCGCGTGCGTCCGATCAGGAACCGTTTATACAAAAAAATTGATTTTAGTACTTCTTGAGATAAACTTAAGAAGATCCAAGTGTACTTAACCATGCTATTTTGAGAAACCATGAACAGAAGTACAAAAAAAATCTAGGCCTATAGTTTTAGTATGTAAAGTACAAAATTTATGTGAGACAATAAAGCAAAAGTACATTATGGAAGTGTACCTAAAATAAAGTGTACTTAAAAAGAGTAATAAAAGGGTGTACCTGGGTAGTCAAATGCGTTATTATCAAAACAGATAATAATCAAAACTATAACTGTAGTATTAAAATGACACTTATTATATTTTATATTATTATTATATACATTTTATAAGTCTATATATTTATAATTCATATGTCCAAGTAATGAAATTTTTTTTATGTCAGAAGAAACCAATTTGTTGCTTCTGTCTTTTGCAGCACATTTTTTTCCCCTTTTTTAACCCAGAAGTGCAAACAAAGACTTGGAATCTTTGCAAAAAGACTTGGCTATTCCTTTCATCTTTAAACATCCGCTACCTTCTAATTTAATCAATGTGTGCATATGCTAAAAATCCCTCTTAACATTAAATAAACAAGGTAACTGGTAGCCTTCCAGTTACACGCAGCTATTTCCTTTAAAAGTGCTCTCTGATTTATTAAAATAATCTGTACAATAGGAGCTTTAATGCGTTTTATTAATATGTTTTATTTTATGAAATTGGATGAAAGGGGTCATGGTAGTCATTAAACAGATTAATGGTGCATGTTGGGTAAAGAAGATGCCATAAAGCTAAAAGTTAATGCTGTCATACAGAAAGAGGCTGATGGCAAGGCAGGCCGAGAGGCAACTAATAGACATAATTCAGTAAGGTAATGTCTGATAACCAAAGACAAGATGGATATTGCTTGGCAATATTATGGAGTGTGTCGATGGGTGCAGGCACATTTATGTACATTATTTATACCTGGTAATGAATAGCATAATGAAAAGTGGACACAACTATAAATAAAAAGCAGGAGTAGATCTCGCCTGATAATCATTGGTGCAATTAATGCGTCCCACCAAATTGTCTTGTCCCAGGAGTTTCTTTGTAACCCAAAGCTCATATCGTGCACAACCTTCAGTCAGAGATGTGTGTATTTGAGGAAACTCATGCTGGAGGCTGAATACAGCCTTTTTATTGCTCCGAAAAGCACTTTACACACGGTTAATGAGCGAGGCATGTTGAAAGGTCTTGTTTTCAATAGCTACCCAGCCTTTTTCAATTGTATTTCCTGTAATGATAATGCCCGGTCCATGCAAATGCTTAGAATTACCTTTCTATATGTATTGTTTAATCACCAATACCGCAAATAGCTCCGCAGTTAGGATACGTGATAATTCTTAAATCTGCTTTATCTGCTACGGTGACAAATTATAGCTTCAATATGAAAACACTAACCATCAGACATAAAGATCTGTAGCAATATTATTACCAACTATTATTATCCTACAGCTCTCCCAAGGCAATGATATGCTTTGTTGCACAGTCAGGTGTACAAGATCTTAGCAAAATTTTCTTTTTAGTTGCGTGCAAAGCAGGGCTGCGTTTCCCGATAACGTTGTCTCTTAGCGTGCTACGAAGACTCTAAAGGTATATCTCAACTACAGGTACAGTATACCTTTTCTACGTGTGTTTCCCGAACTATACCTTAGGAGGTTACTTTCCTACGTGCCACGTTAACAGGTGCTGTCCATGGCTGTGGTGCTGAATTAAAGTATATCGATCGCTCGACAATCAATTATTCCCTCTATACAGGGACTGCTTTATGTGAGATAGCGGCGTTCTTTATAAAACAAGCACGTTAGAAATAGTTGAGGTTGCATTTATTAGGACTCATAGGATAAAAACCAAATTACACACTAAATCCAACCATGGATTTTATTTAATTGTGAAATGAGTGTGCGAACCTGCAATCTCATGCCCAAATGTCTCAACACGCTACACTAACTGGCAGTATATGGTCATTTATATCAAAGGTTCTCAAACTTTGGGTCATAAGGAGGATCACGCAAAGCCGCTTGCTGTTGGGGTGCATTAAAAAAGTGTATTCCAGCAACTAACAATTAGACTTGCGTAGTTCACACGTTTATTGTGCTTGCACACTGGATGCGCAAGTGGCGCGTTTACAATATCAAGAGTAGGGATGTAACGATTCACTCAGCTCACGATGCGATGCGAGTCACGATTCTGATCTCACGATGCGATTTATTCACGATTTACTCACGATTTATTTTGAAAAAATGAGTTGAAACAAATTAGAAATGAACAACTTCCCTTGCATTATTTCTTAAATGCTTCACGTTTCTTTGTATGATAAAATAATGTTTTATTTCAAATAACAAAACTAAACTGCAATTTTATAACAAATTAATAATAGAAAAAGTCTCTTTAATATAAACAAACTAATACTGTTTGTGCTTTTCTTGGATTTTTTTGCATTTAAGAAATATCAGCATCCACGTTTAGGTTTGCAGTGAAAATAGCGGCCCCTGCTGTTCAAAAAATGTATTGCGATTCAGTTCAAGCCTCAACCGATTTGAATCGTTGCTCATTATAACCGATTTTCAACCGGCTCACGGTGAATCGTTACATCCCTAATCAAGAGGAATAATATAAACAAGTATGCCATAATTGTGCAGCCCTAAAATGAGGTATTTTGATATTGCAATTAAATGTATTCATTCATGATAAGAAATTTTTTTTATGAATGTGTGTTTTTTTCCTATTTGCTCATTTAATAGCGTGCCGAGATACCTTTCATTATACCTGTGTTTGGGAACCCCTGGTTTATATTATCATAATATATGTTGCTAAAGTGTCTTTATTTACTCAATAAAAGCGCAGAATGCGGAACATATAATCAACAGCTATAGCAGGAAAGACACCTGAATTTAGGGGCTGCTCCATTGAGTTTGTCTCGAATTAGACCAACAAGATCTAAAATCTGGTGAATTTGCTGCCGTGGCAGGTAAACTTTTATTTTCTATAATTATACCTGCAGCATAAATTGTAGCCAGGATTTCACTTATTAAATGCACATACACTAAATTGCTCCTCGGATGGCGCCGTATTTGATTTAGCAAACATATTCGCTGTATCGCAACTTCCTACCACAATCTTTCTCTTTAAATATACTCTAAATTCTTTGGTTTGCCAGCTGATGCACCTTTAGATAATATAATTAAAAAGCTAACAACCATCAGTGTGACCATTAGATTCTTTGCATGAAGTCACATCAAAATACTGGTGTATTTAACATTAGAATTTTATTTGTATGGACTTCGATGTAAATAAGACTTTTTTCACAGTGGCCACTAGTCTCCCAGATTTTGGTACCCAAATGTTGACAGGTATGCCTCAAGTCTAACCTGTATAAATATCTTTGTTCTGTTGAACACAAAAGATGATATTTCAAAGAATGTGGGAAACTACACAGTTCTGGGGCACCACTGGCTACCATGGTAGATTTTTTCCCTATTATAGTAGTCAATAGTGCCCCAGATTGATTACAAACATTCCTTCATTTTTTTGTGTTTAGAAGAACAATTTTTAAAAGAATTTGGGGTGAGTAAATGATTACAGAGTTTTAATTTTTGGGTGAACTATGCCTTTTAAACAAGACTATCTGTTCTCTTATTAAAACCTTGTTTCTATAGCTCACGTTAAACATTTATGACCCAATGTTTTACTCTTTCATCATGCATTGAGCCTTTGTTGATCTGTTCTCTTCTTTCTGTCACATCACATGGGGTTAGATGTTTATTAATCCATAGGTTACAGCTTCACCAAGGGAGATCCTTGAGAGATATCAATCTGACCTTGGCATTTTTAGTGTCAAAACATCTATAGGAAGACGACAGCAATTTCGATGGGTCTGGAGATAATATAGCGCTAGCGCCTCGGCATAAAATGATTTTATTTGAAAAGCCATCAACATTGTCAACGGCTTGGCGATGAAAACAATAGCGCAAATGAAACAAACTTGTCACTAGTAATAGAATTTCCCTTTACGTCAGGTGGTGGGGGAGGTGTGCATCCAATCCATTTGCTTCTCCTGAACCTGAGTTTAGGTGCATGTCACCGGGACGGCCGCTTTCAGACTGCACCCTGTCATTTCTGCACGTGTCGCAGGCTGTAGTCATATGCAGGCGTGAATTCCCCGCTTCCCGCTTTACTTTTCCAAATGCCCATAAACGCAGTCTGGCAGCCTGCTGTCTGATTCATTATCTCAGAGGAAAGACCATCTCGCCACTTCCAGAGTCAGTCTCGGCTCCAAATCGCCGCTTTCACATAACCCATTGGGGAAAAGCCCAATTGCAGCTCACATCCAGACACAATTCTACAGCAGGAGACATGCAGAGAATGGCATGTGAGGGTACAGCAATTTTAAATTGGTAATTGTCTACCTATCTGTGATTTCTCAAGGGGTAGAAGTAGAATATCCAGACTTGAAAATTACTTGTGGAGTTCTTTTCCGTAAAGGTCCAATGTGTAATTTTTGGAGGCTCTATTGACAGAAATGCAATATAATATACACAACTATGTCTTTATGTATATTATATATAACTATGTACCTTCTCTGGATCTGTTCCACATTTATGGAATGATGTGTCTGCTGCTACAAGATCAGCAGATTCTGTGGCCATCTTTAAGAATCGGCTGAAAACACATCTATTCCGTCAGCACCTGACTGATTAGTTCTGACTTCCATCTCTTTTCTACTCTTTCTATCCTTAAAAAAAAAAAACTTAGCTTTGTATACTGTGGTGGGCTATATGAGACCAGTTTTACTGCGCTTATGCTTTTTGTTGTCCTTATGTTGACCCAATTGCTTCCATTGCTTACCTCATTTGAAAGTCGCTTTGGATAAAAGCGTCTGCTAAATGACTAAATGTAAATGTCTTCAGAGGTGCATAAAGACCTTACATGCCAAAGGGTTATGTTTTTATACCCTTAGGGGTGATTCACATTTTGCGTCTTTTTGGAAAACTCAAAGCCCCGCAATAAATTCATTGCACGAAGAAATGCGCAATGCGTGTTTGTAATATTAATTTGCAACATATTTTGGCAAACAGACAACTATCGTCTAAGGAATCAGCTATCGCTGATATGTCTGAGTATCGACGCGGTCACGACACTAAGAGCTAATTTTTCTTTAAATAGATTAAAATATTTCAACTTTTCAGAATGCAGCAAGCGCGCACCGCAGGTCATGTGACAAGAACCAACCAACCAACCAATATAGACAAGCTCAGTGAAGATGGAGACACAGATGATCACAGCATAAATAAATCTAGTAGCAGAGTTATTGCGAGGTATTTTCAGTGCATATAATCCATATGGCCCATGGTTGCTTAGCAACGACAGATGCCAGGAGAGTGCAAATTCCTAGGAACTTTGAAAAAAAGAAAGCAGTGCAGTTTGCATTTTCCGCGCGGTTTTAGACGTGAAATGTGAATGGCCCCTTAGAGTAACACCGTGTCTTTTCATTTCATACACTGGACCTTTAAGTTGAATACATCAAACTAACATTTCCTGTAAAACTGTACCTAACAGCTTGACTTAAAAATCATTATTATGAGCTTACTGATGTGAATCGGGATGAAGGGATGGTTCACCCTCATTATTTTCATCGACTCACCCTTGTGTCACTCCAAACCTGTTTGATTTTCATTCTTCTGCAGATAACATGATGATATTTTGAAAAATGTCGGTAACCAAATAACACTGGACCCCATTGACCTTTATTGTATGGACATTTCTCAAAATATCACACTGGTGCTTTATACTGGGCCTAGTGAAGTTGTAAGCCTTTTATCTTTGAAATATACATTTTATTACATAAACTGTTAATATGAAAAAGAAAGAACCAATAATGCATGAATCTCTTAATGCAGCCAAAAGACGATCACCCTTAAAGTGATAATTCACCCAAAAAGTAAACATTCTGTCAGCATTACTCACCCTCTTGTCATTTCAAACCTGTATGACTTTTTTCTTCAGCAGAACACAAAAGAAGATTTTTTTTGAAGAATGTTGTTATCTGGCACCCATTCACTTGCATTGGTTTTGTGTCCATACAATAGATGTGAATGGGTGCCGGCGCTGTTCAGTTACCAACTTCTTTAAAATATCTTCTTTTGCGTTCTGCAAAAGTCATATAGGTTTGAAATGACAAGAGGGTGTTCAAACTGAATAACTTAACCTCATCATCGCAGGTTCTTTTTCATTTTATATCTGAACACTGTAACATCATTGTGGAAGCAAAGCAACAGTGCATTGGGCTTTGATGTGGAGTGGTGCTGATGCAGGGTCAGTCTTCAGCTGTAGGTGGCACTGTGACTCTACAGCTGTGGCATGATGCCCATCTGCTTGCTTAAACAAAGTGCTCTGATGTATTTGTTTATAGAACGTCGAATGGACTTTAGTGTATTGGCTTCAGTCTGCCCAAGCTTGCAAACAGTCCCACACAAATAGATATATGGTCCTGTGACGAGTATTCCAATGAGAGATAGCGAGAAGATCAATATTTATAGTGTTGGAATGGTCTCTGAATTGAGACTGGGATTTCTCTTTCAAAATCTAAAATGGCCCCGGTGTAGGATGGCTCCAGAGCACCATTGAGCAGCTCTAAGCGACCTAGCTTTAGGGGAAGTCTGTGCTGTTTGTGTTCATGAACTGTGATGATAATGGGCATTAAATAGACTGTAGATTTACAGACAGAAAGATGTAGGAATGTACTGTAGATAGTTGCAAAGGTTACAGGAAATTCATTCTTTCTCGCAAAATCCAGTATTGCCCTTTTCACCCTGTGGTTCATTAAACTGATTTTTTAAATGTATGGTTATGAAACTTCCGGTGATGGGGAGCCAGTCCAGGTTGTTAATTGAATAGCTCTTGATTGTCCTTTTTTTCCGGAGGACCCTGTTTATAGACCAAAACTAGAATAGGACATTATTGAAAGAGATGAGACACAGTGTCCCATTTAATGAACCAATTGTGTTAAAGAAAATAAACAATTACATGCATAAATATTGCATATTACAGCCGGCAGAAACATTAAGAGGCCCAGTCAGGTGGAGATAAGTTGTCTAAATTGTAATTTTAGCATAATTTCAAAAGACACATTTTATTAATCGAGAACCGTTTGATAAAAGCTGTTTGAAGTTAATTAACAAAACTTGAACTAGAAGTGTAAAGTCTGATAATAAAGCAATTACACAAGCTAGAATGCACTATAGCTGTACTGTATATCAACATGCAGGTAATCTAAAATGCATCCAGATCAGGACATCTGTGAGACTAAATCCTCTAAACCATATATAAAAGATGACGCGCCCCCATTCAGTTCCACTGTAGAAAAATGAAGCCAAAATGTTATATAGGGCCGCTGACATCACTTAGAGCCATAGTCTGCTCAGTAGTGATGGTGAGGTCCCGCCCATATTCCCTGATGACTCAATCACAAACGAAGAAATTATGTAACCACACCCCTTTTTATAACATCTTATTTGAGAAATGAACACTTGAACATACATCAGCATGATAAATACTAATTAAAATGTCGGAAACCATCTTTGGCAAAACTACATTTGATCTGCAATTGGATTTTTTTGTTTCCTGTTAGTTTACATGGAGAGGGCGGGGTTTATGACATATTGCATCCAGCCACCAGGGGTGATCAAATCCGCCTGGTGAAATCTGATAAGAGCCAAATTCCAGTTTTCTTAAAAATAACATTTTTTAAATCCTACTTTTTCCTCATTGCTCTGGCAATATTTTAACATTGTTGTAGCAAATTCTTTAAATTCGCAGTTGTCTTTGGATGTTCAGTGCTCTTTAAAAAACATTTCTTGAAAGCTTTAGCATTGAGTCACGTAAAATCTTACTCGCGTACACTGCACAGTTAAAACTAGCACACCAACAGACATAATGTGATGTTTGCGGAAAGAAAGTTAATGTGATGCCATGTAAAGTAATGTATGAAATGTGCAGTATATAAAGTTTCTTAATAAATAATTTCTCATAAAAATACAGTCAAACATGAAAAGCCAGTCTGCAAAGATAACAGAGGCTTGAATTCTCAGATATCTGGGGCTTTACACGAATCTTAAACAAGGTAAAAATCTTACCGTTTTAGTATTTCAAGGATAAACGTTGGTTGAGTGATGTTTCCTTGTGAGACTGTGTTAAAGTACCACACGCTACAATTATTTTAGCTTGAACTGAAATATTAACACTGGGTTTGTGCAAAAAGGAATCTATAATTTCATTATTGCACTCATGAAATAAGATCGTCCGGATGAATTAAACAGAGAAATGGCTTGCCGAGCTACAAGTAGCAGACACCGGGGGAATCTCCTGTTTTTCATCTGACATTCTGTCAGACTGTCTCTTCAGCAGTTCTTCTCTAACATTTAATAGGAATAGTTCTGCAATCATGTGGAGTGAATTAGTGAGCGTGTCACCAGCGGACCATTGAAGACACATTATACGGTAAAGCTCGTGCTGGGCCCTGGAACGGGACCAAACTCATTATGGAGAGGAGAGGACAGTCTTAGCTCCAGGATGAAGGGAAGCAGTCTCATTCTCAGAAGCTTTGCTAATGAATGGCTGACGTGGGTCCCGGCCCGCTTCATTGGCTTGTGAGTGTGACTTGTAGAGGATTGTTTCATAAGCATGCAATGCCCAAACACGAAACGGCAGATATGACCTGTCCCGACTGCTCTTCCTCAACCCAGACAGGGAATCGGTGGTTTAGTAGGTTGAAGAAAAGATATGAGGGTGGGTGGCATGGGTTTGTTTGGAGTGTGTATAGGGTTTGTTTGGTGTCCAAGGGCACTCTTTGTTTCTGTGTCATCACCCCATAACCCCTGCCAGCTGTTTACGCTGTGGTTGTCATTTCAGATCATTCCGAATCATTAGTCAACTCGCAGCTAATCCTGGAGCTCTCTGCTCCAAAAGATGAAAAAGGGAAAGTTTGCTAATGTTACTTATTTTTGTTTTAGGTTAAAGAGACCGTTCACCCAAAAATGAAAATTCTGTCATCATTTACTCACCCTCAAGTTGTTCCAAATCTCTATACATTTCTTTGTTCCTGTTAGTTTACATGGAGAGGGCGGGGTTTATGACATATTGCATCCAGCCACCAGGGTCGATCAAATCGTTGAACACAGAAAGATATTTGGAAGAATGCTTCTAACCAAACAGTTCTTGGCCACCATTGACTACTATAGTAGGAAAAATGACAATGGCAGTCAAAAGTGCCCAGAACTCTTTGCTTTGCTACATTCTTCAACATCTTCTTTTGTGTTCAACAGAACAAAGACATTTATAAAGCAAGATTTCCTACTTTGGTAGTCAATGGTGGCCAAGGACTGTTTGGTTTACAAGCATTCTTCCAAATATCTTTCTCTATGTTCATCAGAACAAAGAAATTTATACAGGTTTGGAACAACTTGAGTAGATGAAGACAGAATTTTCATTTTTGGGTGAACTGTCCTTTTAATGTTTTCACTCTAGCTCAGCTGATTTTATTTCATATTATATATTGCTTCACAAATTTGTAGTTCATTACAAAATCAAGTTCTCTCATATCTCATATTGTGAACTACAAAGCAATGAATTAAAAATAAAAACTATTGCTGCAGTGCTGGTGCACCCCAAAGGCTTCTTCATTGTTGTATTATTATGTTGCTGTAGTAAATGTTGCATCCATAGAGTCATGATAAGGCACAGCTTGTTTGTCGAGTCACACAGGCAGACAGAGAGCATGTGGCAGAAAAGCATTTGACTTTGATGAGGAGAAGGTCAGAGCCGAATCAACGACAGGCGCTCGCTCATGCAGCAGAAAAAAGGGTGTCATGGAAGACCAGCTATATCCGCTTAACATTAATGCGCTTCCTGCATGGAAATGCTTATTGCCATTCTCTTTGAGAGTCTGAAAATGGTGATAACATTTTTATTGTCCAAATTAGAAATTTAATTTAAAAAGTAGGATCAAAAGACTCAATTTCTATAGCTCAGCAGCAGAAGTAATCCTTCATGGCGCCACATGGCTCTGTGGCACCAGGGACTTGCCCTTACTTTGAGCTCAATCGAGACGTGACCGTCCTCTTCATAACTCGTACTTTCATTCATCACTTTCCTCGTTTATTTCTCGCAACACTTTTATACAGACTTTCACACAAAGAACGGCTGCATTAAATCTTATGTATGACTATTACTATTTTGTCGAGTCTATAGAGCCTGTTGGTCTTATTCACTAGCTAAGGGCATGCATGTGGAGTCATTCATTTTCCATTTACACTTCTAAATTTAAGAAAAATCATGAACCAAATTAAACCTCACATACAAAAAAGTGAAATGTTAAAGCTGCAGTCCGTAACTTTTGCCTCTATGTTGCCATCTCTGTTTAAAACGATATAGGAGTTTTTGCGAAATTGACAAGTTTTCATTGAAAAGTTCACATTATTTGTATTACAGATTTGCGTTTAATCAATGCAAATTTTTTTTTGCAAATTATATTACAAAATGACGGCATTTTCATTAAACAATGTCATGTGGCTGAAATGTATTTTTTTTATCCGATAAGTTTTGCCAGATTTCTTCGTTTGGTTTTATGGTGGGTTGCGAACCAACTTTAAAGGTACGTTCCGCTACCTACTGTGAGGAAGTGTGAAGAGAAATCTAGCCATACAGTGCCATCTTAAAAAAAATGTGATGTTTTCGAACGCCTCGTGACCTGTGAATGCGGAAAAAAAATGCTTCCATTGCAGTTTCGCAAAATATTTCTTTATTGAATTGCCCAAAAAAACACATGCGAGCGTAAAAACTGTTGCGATATATGGGAGTTATCGTGAAATTGACAAGTTTTCATTGGCCATATTTTCAATTTGCGCAATTTAAATATTCATGTGAACTCAGCTACTGACTTTTTATGTATATGCTCAATAACAGTTTTTTGTTTATTTTTTAACCACATGGATTGCAGAATTAAGTTTGAATGAAAATTGTTTGTATATACAAAATGTTTTTGTGTGAAAAGGTCTGCGCACATTAGAATGAACACGCTGTAATTATATTAGGGAATAAGACCCGTTGATTTCGTTGTGGTTACTCATGTAGCTCAGTGAAGCGTGCTTGGTGTAGCATGCACACGGTGGAGCGCACATTAAAATGTGTTTGGGTAAAGTAGAAGGATAAGGAGAGAGAGGTCACACCGAAGCAGATCTGTAATCAAAGCACATTACCTGCCTAATTAACCTCCGAGTCTACAAGAGATCTTCCCTTGAGAAGAGAACAGAGAGACACTGACCTTCACATTTACATACATACACGCATATATGTGCTCGTGCACAGTTATGTTGATATGTTTAAATTTGACAGTGTGTTGATAACCACCCAGATGAACATAAATAAGGTCTCAGCTTTTCTATAACAGAACGATGGAACAATCCCTCAGCTTTGTTGAAGGTTTGATATAATCTTCATTGTTTTGTCAGCTTGGCTGTAGATTATTTCATCTGGTTAATGAGAGAGAGAGGAACACAAGCGGTCAGCAGTGTAAGGACACGATTGAGCCGGGCTCTGCAGTGTTGGATGTTGGGGATAGTGTGGGATCAGCAGCCCATCAGCTCAGGAACTGCCGCCAGCAGCAGCCCGAGTTAATGAGAGGAGATAAATTAACAGGCTGGCCGTAAATCAGCTTTATTGAACGAACTCCAACCGTTACGAAGGATTTGTTTTGCAATAACTTTAGCAAGATGAGACAATTGCGCAAGTCTAGGATGGAAGTGATTGAGTCTAAATGCGAAGTAAATGTAGTGTTTTCAATCCGTCGTTAAAATTACTCCATGGTGAGGTTGGGTCGATACCAAAATGTTGCCTTAGGTACGATAGCAGTGTCTGATAGCTCGCTAAACTGTGACTGTTAAAACAAGACTGGGAGGACATTAAATGTATTGATTCAGTGTCAATGGTTCACCATAAATGTTTTTTTTTATGCAGTTGACAAATCGGCAATTCATTTGATGCTTGTAGTAAAGTATTCACTCCGGTGAGTAGTTTTTTGTCTATTGACGAAAATGCAATCTAATCTAATATATAATCTAATATACTATAATTCAATATAATATATATAATAAATATGTGTTCAGAGGTGTATAAAGACCTTACATAATGAAGTGTTATGTTCTTATTACCTTAGAATGAGCTGTTTCTACCTATATGCACCGCGGGTCCCCTTACATAGAATTCACCATGCTGTTTCTACAGTCGCCCTAAACGTACAAACTGCTCTACAGAGCGCATTTCACAAATACGTTATCTCCTTCAGGAAAAAAGGCAAAGACGTAACGACATCTTAGTGCCGTGTCAGCCATCATAGTGCTTCGAAGACGAGGGGAGAGGGGTGGAGTGAACCTTTGGTTGCAATTCGCAACCTCTCCACTAGATGCTGCCAAAATCCTCCACATTGCTCCTTTAAATTCTGTATGCATGAGTATTTGCATTTTTGAGTGAAAGACTTTGTTTCCCTTTAAAGATGAGTCACAATGCAGCAATCACAAGTCCTCAGATTCACTTCTTCGGTCACATCGTACACAAAAAGAAGTGTTAGACTTAATGACCTTCCCGCAGACTCACTTAAACTTCAACCCTCTAATTCCCACTCCTCATCCGCGCCGGCTCGACAAGATTCTCCCTCTAATATTGATGAGCAAATATGTGTCTTATTGATGTAGATTAGTCCCACAAACAGGCAACGGAGCTTTGGTATTCCACGCTGCATGCCGTGTTAGTTTTCCTAATGCGTCTACAGGATGGAGAGAAGCTGGCTAATCAGAAATCAGACATTCGCACCATGCAGGGTTGTTTGTGTTATTGACATCTGTAAACTGTGCCTCTTGCTTCTCAGAGCATCGGCATCGCCATCCAGCCCGGATCCGTACTCTCTCTGCGGCGAACGCAGCGGCGGGTAGCGTGAAACTAAATGGGCTGTAAATTATGAGCCGTCTGTCAGGTAATGACGGGGCTATGTGGGGCATTCGCCGCAATTACGACGGATATGGAGAAGTGGAGGGCCGCTGTTGGCTCATTACCGTGTGCCTGAAATCTGTGGACCACCGCGCCACCACGTGCACACCGCTTGTCCCTGTGACCTCAGCGGGTTGGGGCATGTTTTGTTGGAGCTGTAACATGAAGGCGTGGTCAGTATTGCAATGGCCGTTTAGTCGCAAACACAGTTATAGGGTCATGAGCTTTCATTTTGATAGTCATATATGAGAATCACTCAATCTGAATGGATCACGTCCGCTCGCCGCTAGACCGTGGCTCTGACTGATTTTTTGAGCGTAGGAATGAAGCACTGCATTCATCTGATCTCAATGAACTGGGAATACTACAGGAATAGAGCAGGTAATGGAGAAAGCCGAGCTGATTGCTGTCCTAAATCATGTATGACTGTCCAATTGATCTTCTTTCCTGAAATAACAGCCTGCTGATGAGAGAGAGAGAAAGAACGCTATGAACCCAGATCTGACTAACCATTTGTTATGATCAGGCCGTAGTTTAGGACGGTGCTGTCGGTTTCGCTTCATCCCTTAGAAATTGGCTTTTTATCACTGCGCCTGATGTGTTGTGCAACCCTGATGTACAGTACACAGCAAATAATGGAATAGTTCACCTGAATGTGAAGATTCTTCCTTTACTCGCCCTCATGTCGTCCAGATATGCTGTCATTTTCTCAAAGATATTTATTTGACGATCTGTTCTTTTACATTGAAAGCAGAAGTAGTCATATGACCCATGCTCTTTATTCCTGTAAAGCCACAGCGTGTGTGATAGACAATAGCAGAGTTTATTATATTTGTTTATAATCTTTGCAGTACTGTATGTAGCACTAGGGCTGGGGCGATATATCGCGATTCACGCTAATGATACCTGTTTAGGGCGATTCTGAAATCGCAAAGGCTTCGATTCTGTGTTTTATGCACAGCTCTTCCGTGAACTACGGCTCTTTGATCAGTAGGAAGTACTGCATGATCTAAAATCACTACGAGATCATTTGTAACGTGCTTTTGAAAAAGCAACACTCGTCAAACATCATCATTATAAATATACGTCATTACCATGAAAATACCTGAAAAGGTTTGAAGAACAGCGATAGAATATGACCATTGGCATTTCCTGGAACAACAGCTGTGTCCCAATTCGGGTGCTGCGTGCTTGGAAGGCTGCATTTTAAGACCGATTGCGTCACAGCAGCGCGACTGAAACGCTGGTAAGGCTTATTTGATTGATATTAAAGAAGAAATGGTACTGTGTTTATTTTCCAACACTGGCTTCACTACATTGGACATTGCTATCAGAATCCTGTGCTTGCTTGGAAAAAGTTATATCCATAAATGTAAAGTTATAGGTTCTAATCCTAATATTATTGTTTTTTGCTCTAAGTTAAAAAGTTTCGCCGAAACCCTTATAAATTGAAGAAAAACAAAAAAAGTGTTAAAACACACAAAATATTAGATATAATTGTTAGATCACCAGTGAACAGAAATATGTTTAATTGATTCCTTTCTACCCCCTTACTCTGCTAAAAAAAAAAAACAGTACTTTTTATCATTTTCATTATTATTATTTTTCATTTAAAGGTACAGTGCGGGATGTTTTGTATGATCTATTAACAGAAATTCAATATAACATACAAAACTGTGTCTTTAGATGTGTATAAAAACCTTACGTAATGAAAAGTTATGTTTTTATTACCTTAGAATAAACCAGTTGTATCTACATAGGGCCTATCTACATGGAATTTGTTATGTTGCGCAGCCATGTTTTGTACAGTAAGCTCTAACGGACAAGCAGCTCTACAGAGCGCGTTTCGTATATGTTGGTCTTCGTGTGTGTTTTTAGACGCAGCTTGCGTCATCACTGAGTTGAAGACGCACAAAGTAGTAAGTCGTAGTACGGAGGAGAGAAGGAGTAGTCGTCATCTAGCTGAAGCAATTGATTGTTCTGTCTTAGAAGTTTTGATAAAATGGAGGACCATGCGTATTGTGCACAAGAGCCGACAGAGCGTGAATCTCCGTCGTCAAAGAAGCGCAAACGTGATGCTGCCAGACGAATTAGAGACAAACGGCGGCAGAAATCCAGGATAAACATCGGTGTATCTATTACCAGATGGAAGGCACTGTTGAAAGACAAATGTTTTCAAGGCGACGCCGAAGTTGCCTGTTTTCTGCTAGACTGGTAAGATAATTCAACATTTTCAATGTTTCCACTTTTTCAATGTTTACCAAACAACTCATTTTATACAAATGGCCATATAACCTCCGAATAATAATGTTTTTCCGTCCCTGCGGTACGTACTCCTGTTGTTCCTGACTTTACAAAGGGGGATACAAACGTTTACTAACTTACACCTAACTGCCTATGTCGCTGTCAGATCAAACGCTTTGAACAGCGTTGCTATTTACGATTAGCTAACTTTAGTTACTTCACTACTTTCAGTGTGTACTAGATAGCATGCAAGAAATATATCTAATTATAGAATTGTAACAGTAACTTTCGCAATATAATACATGTTAAATGATTAATTACGTTAATATATTGCCTTACCTTTGCAAAGAAACATCGTTGCTTGTTTCACTGCTATCCGCTGTCTCAGTAGACGACATCTTTTTTTACTGTTGCGGCTTCCTTCGTAATTCGAAAGGGAGGGGTGTGCAAATGACTCAGAGATTCGTTGCAAAACTATAATACAACGCTAGTGGCCGCTGATTTTCAAGAACTGCGCCTTTAAATTTATGATTTACGTTTTTTTCTTTTCTGTGTATTATGTTTACAAATGTATTGTTATAGATAATATTGAAATACATACCTTGTACTATTTTCAATATAAATTACATGTGAAAATCGTTCTTCTTCTGATATTCGGAGTTTCAGCGCGAGAGCGCCCTCTGGCTTTCGGATGTGGCCTGCATTTAACCGTAATTCATTGAGAAACTGAGCATAATGCTGGATCCACACCAAACGCGAACAATCGCGTTCCACGCTTGTTATTACTCGCAGGAAAAGTTCATTATTTTCGTGTGAGTGACGCGATCTGACAAATATTTTCAACCTTCGCGGAAGACGAGATTGACGCGAGTTTGCGTCTATTCGCATCTTTGCATTGACTTTGTATGTAATTTATTCGCGCAAAATGCTTATTTCGTGTTTGGTGTGAACCCAGTGTAAGAATTGCATGATATATCGTCCCAGCCCACTTAAATCAAATTGACTATGTGTGGAGTGGTTTTGTTTGACATAATTAATGTCATTGGTTTTTGTGTGTCCCATAACCAAATGTGAGCTCTGTGGCATTTGCTGGGGCAGATTAGGGCTGCTAATACTATTAATTGCGATTAAGCCTAATCAGTGCAATATTAATGTCAAAACATCATCATGTTTTTTTGTGGTCAGGTTTATGTATGATGAGGGTACAGCAGCAGATTATAACATGTATTAATTGTCTGTTAAGTGTAATAAACATGTTATAAAGTGACAAAATAATTGTGATTAAAGGTTATGAATATTAATTGTGATTATCATTTTAAAAGACACTGAAGTGAGCACCATTCACAGTAAATCTTCACAATCCTTTAAATTTTGCATTTTTCAATTCAATTCAATTTTATTTATATAGCGCTTTTCACAATGTGCATTGTTCCAAAGCAGCTTTTACATTTTAACGATTTAACGCATTTAAAATGTTTTTGAGTGTATAGACCAGGAGTCTTCAACAAAAATCGCTTGAGGTCCAGTAAATGAACCCTCCTTACCAGCCGAGGTACGGACAATTAAATATCTAAAAATATGAATAGATGGTTTTTGGCAGACCAAAGAAATAAACATGTCTTTTCATATCTATAAGACGGCATTACAATGTCTGCAACAATATAATGAAGGAAAATGTGCAAAATGCCCTAATCTCTAAACCTGCACTGAACATACATTCATTTCAACATCAACAACTTTAAAAGAAAACTAAAGTGTTGTTTTCTGCTGAACTGAGATGAACAAATAGCAGCATCAAGTTGTGACTGATCATCCTCTGATAACATTTCAGCTCTTCTTGTGGCTGGTGCAGCTGAAAGGGGGGTTTGTTTAATATTTTCTTTTAGTTCATGTCTTTATTTTCCTTCTAAAAGTGTTTCACACGCAGCCTCCATGCACTCTTTTACTATTTCCCCATCAGTAAAGGGCTTTATGTTTTCCTAAAATCCACTGTATTCTTAGGGAACATTCATACCCCCTCTGTCAAGCTCCTGAAGTTTGCAGACGACACCACACTGATCTGCCTCATTCAGGACGGTGACGAGTCTGCTTACAGACAGGTCAAGGAGCTGGCTGTCTGGTGCAGTCTTAACAACCTGGAGCTTAACACGCTTAAAACTGTGGAGATGATCGTGGACTTCATGAGAAAGCCCCCTGTTTTCCCCAAACTCACCATCATGAACAGCACTGTGACTGCAGTGGGGAGTCATTCAGGTTCCTGGGCACCACAATTTCTCAGGATCTGAAGTGGGACACTCACATTGACTCTATTGTTAAAAAGGCCCAGCAGAGGCTGTACTTCCTTCGCCAGCTGAGGAAGTTCAACCTGCCACAGGAGTTGCTGAAACAGTTCTACTCTGCCATCATCGAATCCATCCTCTGCACTTCTATAACTGTCTGGTTCAGCTCAGCTACCAAATCTGATCTCAGAAGACTACGGAGGGTAGTCCGGACTGCTGAGCGTATCATTGGTACAACCATCCCCACTCTCCAAGAACTGTACTCATCCAGAATGAGCAAAAGGGCTGGTAAAATCACTCTGGACCCCTCACACCCAGCACACTCCCTTTTTGAACTGTTACTGTCTGGTCGACGCTACAGAGCACTGAGCACCAGAACGACCAGACACAGGAACAGTTTCTTCCCTCAGGCAATCCATCTTATGAACACTTGACATTAAACGCGGAACACACAACTCTATTTTACATTATTTATTCACCAAATTTGCACATATCAGACCTGTACATACATAATTGTCTATATTGTATATTGTGTTTTTGCTGTTTTGTACATTGCCTATTTCTATATTACTGTATATTATTTTTTTTTTTTTATCATCTGTGTTCTGTCCTGTTGCTGTCTTTCTGTTGCACTGTGGAGCTTCTGTCACTTTAACAAATTCCTCGTATGTGGAAACATACTTGGCCAATAAAGCTCATTCTATTCTATTCCATATGCTGGTTGTTGGGCGGTAAGTGAGTGAGGGAGGACCCGTGTAGATCGCTCCTACTGGGCTTTGAGCTAATATATTTTCGTGTCCTTACCTTGGACTGCTGCGGGCAAGTTTCTTCATGGTGTCTATGTCTAGTTTCATAATGCAGTTTAAGGTTTCCACTTTTGACAACCGCAACAGACTCCGAGCAAATGAGACAAACCGGTCTCGTGCATGTCGATGCAGGAAGAATAAATGCAAATCTCTCGAGCCATTCATCTCGGAAAACATGGTTTTCAGCGTCAACTTTTCTAACTTTTGAAAAGGACATTGTTTTTCAGTCACTGACAGTTACATCTGTCTGCGCGCTGTGCAGCGAGTCTGTCTCGACTCTCTTCACTCATCGACGTCTGTACGTAGCAACAGTGCGCTCCGCATATGTTAACTGTCTGTGGTGCCTTAGGACCCAAACTGCTACTGAGCGGACCTTGATGTGCCTGCTATAAATTTGATTGCATTAGAAAATAATGTTAGGCGTTCATTTATTTATGATGTCAAAATGCTTTGAGTTCCGGACGGACGCATCTCGCGGTCCGCATTCGGACCGGAGTCCGCTAGTTGGTGACCCCTGGTATAGACTGTGGTCACTATGTGTCATTGTATGTAAAAGATCAAAATTAGGATCTTTTTCTTTTGTGAAAAAACAAAAAACAGCTTACAGCTGTAGAATAACTTTAAAGTAATGTTTCATTTTTGGATATTCCTTTAAATAATGCAACAAAAGGTTTTGGGCCTTTGTGCAGCAATTGGATATAAAATGTATCTCAATTAGTTTAGAAGGGAAAGTGATTTATGATCTCATTCCTAATGTAGTAAACGAGCTGGATTCTGTATCAGTGATGGCCATCTCGCTGTGGAATCATCATCCAATCATTATTGCTTATCTGATTCCTATGATCTGCTCATTTTGGGCTTCTCAAGTTTTATGCTCATTTCTGGTTCAACATCAATCTGATGAGCTTTCATTTGTGCTGTGTTCTGTCCATCAGAGAGCCCATGCGGTTCCTAAATTAGTCCATCACACATTTCTCTGACAGAAGTGGGACATAGAGATTTTGCTGCGCTACATAAATAGTTTTGTTGCTTTCATAACCACTAAAAAACTTGTTTGTGGCAGCTGAGCCTAAAATGTGATTTTTAAAGAAAGGAATAAACAAAATGATTCATCCTTGATAGAACTGTCACTTAAATAATTGGACCGTGAGTCCAAGTGCTTGGATTTAAATCAGACAGTGCCTGAGGTCTGCTTACCTTTGCCAGATTTCCATGCTCAGTAATCAGAAGCAGTGCTGATGTCCGCTGCATCGCCACCAGTTTATTTCAGCTCAGACTCTCCCCTCCAGCCAGCATGTGTTTGGCAAAGCGAGCGTTCGACCCCAGGCTCTGAGCAAACTCTGGAAAAGAAAATATAATTGAATTAACCTTCCACCTCGGTGGGTAGAATTCAGTGGTGGACGGGATGCATCTGCTTTGTTTGTAATAAAGTCGACTCTAAAACAGTGGGGAACTTGCTTAATTTCTCATTGTTTAAGGTAGCTTCTATGGTAAGGCAGCATGTGTTGCTTTTTTAGGTCAGCGGTCTGGAGTCTGTATTCTTTGTGAGGTAACTTCAGGGGTTTTTATACCGATTGATGCTAGGGTTGGGCGATGTCTACCAAATTGGCATCGGACGATGCCTACAGTGAAACATCGTGATGGACGATGACATCGGGGGGCGGGGCATATCAGTTTGCTAGATGGCCATCTGCCAAAACATTAAAAACAATTATATCCCTGATAGCACACATACATCTGGTTTACGTCTATTTGACGTCTGCATTTACATCTGCAAGACATCTACAATACATCGTTTGCTCATCTGCAATACGTCTCGGAGATGTCTGCTGTCAGACGTCATATAGACATCTAGAAGATGTCTGTAAGATGTTTATGATTTAGAATGGATGTACAACAGCTCTTTCTAAGATGTTTAGCAGATGTTTTTAAGCAGCAGATCTCCAGATCTTTAGCAGACGTATTACAGACGTCTCCGAGACGTATTGCAGATGAGCAAACTATGTATTCAAGATGTCTTGCAGATGTAAATGCAGACGTCAAATAGACGTAAACCAGATGGATTGTGCTATCTGGGATCAGTGCTCTAGACTGCGACCAAAACACGTTTTGTGACCAGTTTTCAAGACAGCATGATTTTTTTTCACAAGTACTCGCACATGTACGACCTGCAAATTTGGAACAAACACTGAACATCATGTTCCATGAAGATATTTGTACATTTCCTACCGTAAATATATGAAAACTTTATTTTTGTGAGTAGATGCAGCAAAATCAGGAAAACGGCGGGAAACATGCCTACAAACTTTACTCGCTGCTGCCCGCTCTTTGGGAATTACCTGCTCAAGTTTGGTATCTGTAAAGCTTAGAATTTCTGCTTTCGGGTTCATCTACTCTCCACAACGTCATTACAGCGGTAAGCTCATAGAAAGCGTTAAAACCAACCTGTTTCTTCCTACAAACGGCCTGCTGCAGTGCCTCTGATGGACAAATTTAAAGGCCATTTTCTCAATATTTCGTTTTTTGCACCCTCAGATTCAAGATTTTCAACTAGTTGTTTCCTAGCCGAATATCGTCATATCCGAACAAATCTCTGTTTACCCTTATGGCTGGTTTTGTGGTCCAGGGTCACATTTGCACCGTAATTATGCGTAATAGTACCTCAAAGGTACATATTTCTACCAAATGTATATATACTGTATCTGTACCAAAATGGCACATAGCACCTTTTTAAAGGGAATTGTCCTACTGAAAGATTGGGTACTTTTTTGTGTGTTTTTGACAGCGTGCACTTGGGGTGCCATGAACTTAAAACCATAAAAAATATACCTGATTATCCATCTTATCACAATTTGAGAATTTCTTTTGTGTTTCAGTGGACTTGTGTTTTTGACCAAAGGCATTAACATGGTCAGTATCAAAAATGTGCCTATTTGATTAATTAAAAAAGGAAAAATTTAGATTTTGTGAATTTTAGGCCTTCATGATCATCCTAAAAACTCATCATGAGAACGCAAAAACCCGCAATAAAGCACTGTCAAAGAAGGCCTGCCAAACCAATAGGTGGCAATATAATCCTAACCTTAAAGCCATGTTGGCCAATCAGAAGCCTGAAAAAGATTTTGTCAACCAAAATCTCTGGTTTCACCGGCTTCACTGCAACCAGGGTTTCTGAAAATCTTTACCCTGGCAGGCGTTTTTTAAAAAAGTTTGGTTTCAGTGACCTGATACTGCGCTTGCATGTGCCAAACAGCCAAACCGCTTAGAAAAACTTGTGGTTTTGAAAAGACCTGTGTTTGTGAGGACATGGCCATAGTGTGGTCTTAGACTTTCAAAGAATTGATCGCCCTCAGTACAGTCTCCGACCGAATCCAATTATTTTTTGAAAAAAAATTTCACACCTCATTTCCATCTTTTATATTTCTGTCAGAAGTCGTGTTTTTGGGTCCCTTACATTAAAAATATGTTTGCGCTCCTGTTGAAGTCAGGGCCGAACGGACATGTGACTGAGTGTGTCTGTGCTAAATGAGCTCCTTGGCAGCACAGAAGGATTATGTCGCTTTCCTCTTTGGCCTCGTGTCAGTGCATTACTGCCGGAGAGACAGATGTGCTTTCTGCAGGGCGGCTCATCAACATGAAAGACCGCCGTGCCGAGAACGTCCCGTCAGTGACCCCCGCAGCCCATCGCTCTCGGCCAGCCTTCTCCCGGCCCGGTTAAACGGACCATAGATCCGAATGCGTGCGGGGTTACGGAAGGATCCCTCTGATTGGTGATTTACCCCAGAGAGGACTAATTGAGCCCTTGCTGCTGGACATTTAATATGCTTAACAAGCTGAGGTGAGGCTGTCTGATGAATGCGTGCCAGCGCGCTTTGGTTAACGACTCTTGTTCCAAAGTAATGAGCAGGGTTAGCTCCGACGTAACCCCCGCGGGGAAGTTACAGAGACGAATGGCGGATGGGTCTGCGTGTACGTGGCTGTCTGCGAGCGCGTATGCGTCTGCATTGTGGCACACACACTGACAGATCAGGGAAATGGATGGGCTGATAGATAAGTGGGGGCTCTTTTGGACATGGTGCCGGGAATCAGCGTTATCTATCTGAAGTGCATTTGCTGAGACACATCATTTGTACCATCTGGATCTCGCTTTTTAAGAGACTTTACGAACACGCAATACTGTCTATTTAGGAAGGTTTTTGAGTCAGGAAGATTGTTGTGTTAAAGCATATGTGCGTTATTAGAGATGAGTTCTATATATTTGGGCAGTTAAACCACTTTAGCCATCAATGGGACGGTAAAGTGCATTGGCACCCAATTTTTGTACGTCCTGCTAAACTTTTCCAACGTCGACCATCATCCTTCAAAACACACCGCCAAATTGGACACTTCACACACACTTTCACCTCCTTGATAATAATTGCCACCCAGCTCGCTCGGATTCATGGTGGCTGAACGTGCTCTGAACAGATGGGCCCTTCACCATGGCTCCTCGATGACTCGCATACCAGGCATTTGGAAATTACCTATTCACAAGTCCAACGGAGCCCAAGTAGGTCTCTGGTTAAATGGGGGCTTTCCGTCGCGTGCTTTGTTCTCCCACAAGCTGGCCTGAATTCAGCGGGACAGTGCCTAGATGATATCAGAACATCATTAGTCCATGAAAAGAGGCTTTAATATGACAAAGAACCTCCGAGTGAATGACGTTTGATGTTCCTAATTCGCAGATCAGCTCTGGATCCGAGCAAAAGGCGTATAGGAGTTGGGATTCATAGTGACAGGCCTTTGCTCTGTTAAGTTTCGGATTTATTCACTGAAATAGCATAAAGCGTGATGTTAATCAGAATTCCTTTCTGTTATTGAAACTGAGCACGATTGTTCTCTCCGCCCTTGTTGACTTTTGTCGAAAGTGCTGCGTTGCTGTAAATTTAATGAATCTCTAATTGTTCCGCCGAGCGATTTGGCACGCTGGCCTTGTGCTTCTGCATGATGCATTTTTACTGATTTTGACAGGTCGTCAACATTGTGAACTTCATCTCGCTTCAGACCGAAGCTCTATTGTGAGCCTTTTATGCAGAGGCTTATTCATGTCAGGCTGAATGAGGAAAAGACTGAAAGAGGGCGTCTTGTCAGACCCCGTATTAAATCTACCCGCGGCTCTGGCTGTTAACCGAAGCCGTTAAACAGAATCGCACCACAGATTAAATCACTTCCTCGCAAGACGCAACACCAAATTTTACTGCTTTCTTTGTAATTGCGGCAGCGTCTCCACGATGGAGTGAAAAGCAAGGAAGCAAGCGTTGCTTGTGAGCTGATGTAACTTTCTTTTCACCGATGTGCTGATGACACATTTAAATAGCTTTTTATTCTATTGACCCACCGATGCTCGGAGTTAGCAGTAAAAAAAAAACTGTTCAAGATTGCGTCACGCGGACCGAAGTTACCTCGTCTGTGGCGAAGGTGAGAAGATCGTTCCTGGAGCGGCAATCTAGATTCCCCGCTTAAGATGGCAGGTTTTTTTATTATTTTTTTATGGCAGTCGGATGAATGTAGAATTGGAAATGGCCGTGGCTCGCTGTGTAAGGTAGAGAGACATCTGCGTATGATGGAGCTCCCGGTGTGAATGAAATGAAAGTTTGGGTAATGTAGTTATCTTCTGACAACATGCTTTGTCAGACCGCATTCACCGCCGTAAACTGCAGAGGTGGTCTGGATGCATGGGGCAGGTGAACTGATAGGTGGGCCGGGAGATATGACTCAAAGGAACAATGTCATACATTAGGATTAAAAGACACCATCTCGGATGTCTGTCGTGTCTTTGCTTCTCGCTTTATTTCTCGCCTTTCTGCGGTCAGAAGTCAGCGGGTGGGGGTGGAATGATATCTTGTTTACTTCCTGACAGTGGTGCTCTGAAAGGAAAATGAATAGGATGACAATAACGTTTGTGTGGAAGACGACTCCCTCCCACAGACCTGTCCACCTCACACTGCTCCTTGAGCCATTCAGACCTGCCAATTTAGCTGAGAAAATTGCCAAAAGTGCCTAGAAATATTGGGGTGTCCAAGAAAAGGGAAACTGTTGCACGGGGTGTGATTTCTGGATGGATGTGGGTAATTTTTAAGGGGCAGAGCATTGCAGATAGCTTCATTTGTGAGGTAAAGTACTCCACAAGGACTTGATCAAATGCGAGGAGAGACAGGAATGCCAGAGGAACAATGGAGAGATTACTGGATACCTGCGTGGAACAAATGCTCTCTCTGTGGTCTGCGATTCTGTGACAAAACACTGAGACTTATGTACAGATAAAACGCTCTCTTGAGACTGGCACAAACACAAAGATTGTTGTGTCTGTCTTTGGTATACCATTGTGTAAACTTGTGTGTTGTTTATAGGCTCCTGCAGTTTATGGCAACTGCAGCCACAGGAATCATATTAATTACTTTTATTTATTTATTTATTTACAACTTTGTGTAAATAAAACTCATTCTACCTGGAATTTCCTAATATACTCTAAAGGTACAACCATGAATACACTAAATGTAACAAAATGTTGGGTTATTTTTATCTCCGTGTTGGGTCAAAAAGGACAAACCCAGCTGTTGGGTAATATTAACCCAGAAAATGGTTCATTTTAACCCAACCATGGGTTAAAACAACCCAGCATTTTGGTTTAATTTAACCCAGCGGTTGGGTTTGTCCCCTTTTGACCCAACGCTGGGTAGAAAATAATCACATTTTTTTGAGCGACGCGTGTATTTATAGCTGTACCTGTATAGTATATTTGGCAGTAATAACTATTAATTTTATTTTCACAAACGTACATCAATTTTTGTCAGTAATTACCGTGCTGCCCAATTATTTTGTATACACAGTTCATGTTACATTCTTATGTACAGTTCAAGTTTGCGTTCATATTCAAATAGGACAGTGGGTCTCAAACTTTTTCATTAAGGCCCCCTTTTTGTAGGGTGGCATCGCTTTGTGGCCCCCAAAATAAAGACTTGTTCCTAAACTTAGAATTTTAATTAAGCCAAACAACATTCATTTATACAACGCTGGAACATTAGTTCTTTTTGTTGTTGGTATTCTGAATAAATTCATCTCTTTATTCTCAGTCAAAGGTTTTACAGTTTCTGCTCAGCTAAATTGGCTTTTTAGAGAGCAATATCATTTTTAATGCATTATTCACTTGACAGCTATTGTCATGTAATTAGCTAGCCTGTTAAAATAAAAACAGAAAACCAGGACAGTATTATGAGGGTGAATGCCTAGCTGTATTTTCTGCACATTTATACTCCTGCAACCTGTAAATTACTTAATTTCCTAATTGAGTACGGCTCCGTTATTACGATATTTACTTTACATTAAAATACATTTATTTTGAGCTTTAGAGTGAGATCTGGTTCAACCATTTTCCATTACATTTGATTGAAAAAAAAATTGTAATACTCTGTGACTCACTTTGCTAAAAGTTTGATACTTTTAGTACTACTAAGAGGTGCCAGAGGTGGATTACGATATGCACTGAAGATCCGATGTGCTGAACTATGGTCTATTTTATGCTCAAGGAAAAATGCGACTTTATAGCATGTTCCTATAAAAATGTTGTGCTTTTAAATTTCACACCTACCTTCCTTTAATATTTCACTGCCTGTGGACTTCAGCAACTTTTGTAACCATGGAGAGGTGTGATGTGTTAAACTCTTTCTCCTCCACCTATCCTTAGTAATTCATGGTTGGATTTAGGACCTTTCTAGGTTTAATTGCGCCCCATTAATCAGACAGACGGTGTGAAATTGATCTAAATAAAGCTAATGTTGTCATCCTTTGACCATAAACAAGGGCAGACGGCTCGCGCCTAAAGCTGTCTGGCCGCCGTATGTTTCTGCAATTAGTCACATGCAGCCGTGGAGGAGAACCGCCCCCAAATATTTTTTTTGGGGGGGCAGAAATTAAACATGGTAATAAAATCATAATTACCCACAACTGATGTCTTTGATCAAGCAGAGTCTTTCACACATTTTTTGGGCCGATTGCATTGCCAAAACATGGTCTCTGTGACTAAAAATATCTGTTCTTGCACGTATACACAAAGGCAGTGACGGGAGATGATGCGTTTTTCTGTTATATCTTTTATTATAGTAAACTGTGTAATGAATGACTGGACATTTGCCAGTGCTGCGCTAATGATCTCCAAGCCATAATTGCTCTAATTGCTTCATTCATAAATAAGGTCTCCCGCCACTGCAAGCTATCATTCACATATATGGTTTTATGATTGAATCTTGTCAAGCGGCAATGTTAACCAGCAGAGGGGCTCCACCTCTGCTTTAAAATGTTCAAGGCCCTGACCCGAGCCATTCAGAGATATTAAAAAGAAATAAATTCCCTTTAGTCTCAATAAATCTTCAATTCCCATTTACCACAGCTCCTTAATTCACAGGTCCCATCTCTCAGCCTACATTTGTAATGCTTGAGCTCATACTGACCTTCTCACGAACACATCCTGACTTTCATTCAGCAGGGAATAAATCTGCACACTTTGCATGTGCTGTCTTTTAAACCAGTGACTCAGCAAGAGGCTTGTGTTTCTGCTGTAAACTATTATTACGCCCGAACTATTTACGCTTCACGAGGCTGGTTTTATGGCGTACCCGCAGGTATAGATTTAATGAGCACGTTCAGCGTGTGATTTTACATTTTCTACTTGGTGACATTGTGACCGTAAACAAAAGCCCTGATCTTTTCGATAGTTGCGTTGGAAAGAGGCCTTGAGAGAAATAAATGTGGAATTGTAACGCCGAGATGTTTTAGATGACTAGAAGGCCAAATAAACCAAAGTTAATTTTGTTATTCAGCTATCCCACATGACTTTTAAAGGAATCTCTCAACGTCTCAACTTCAAATGAGATCTCGGGGTATGAATGTCAGCCTTTTAGTCCTCTTCATTTTAAGAATGTTATAACAACAGCGAACACTCCTCTGGAGGTGCTGTCTTAAATTACCCATCCATTCCCATAATCCTTTGGGGTTGACTCTGAATTGCTTACTTTAAGAGTTCATTTAGGACAGGAACAGTTGGAAGCTTGGTGTATTCTGCGCACAAAGGAACATTTCAATTAACGTGAATATAACAGAGTAAGTCAACTCTTCTGGGTGTGCTTAGAAGTGCAGGTGGCTCTTCTTTTCATATTTACATTACATTGTTAGAAAAGTGAGTGCGCTGGGCGTTCAGTGTCATGGTACAGTATATTAGAGCAAATAGGGCTTGGATGAGATGAGAGTGTGTGAGGAATTACAATCCAGCGATGGGGTGACTAGGCTTGTGCCGGTGTTCGGTAATACTGTACACCACGGTAGTAAAAATCCATGGTAGTGTTACTGCGGCTGTTACTGTTATGTGGTTAATAATGGCAGTGTGGCAGAACAATTATTTTGATTTCAAGTTGAAGATGGAACTCAACTCTATCGTATCTTGCCACAGAGTGCTGATTCTAAGTGTCTTTTAAACTATATAAGCTATCCTACTGCTTGCTATCCGGGAAAAAAACATGAATTAACACAGTTGTTGTACTGACACTGATAGGTAATTATTTATAGTGTATAGTGACGTGTCAGCAAAATGACCATTTAAATGTCAAGCCATGAATATTATGGTACATTTGTATTTGACGATGTATGTTGAATACACTATGGTACAGCAAAAGTGAGTACAAGTAAAGTGGGCATCTTTAGCTTAATCATCACTATTACATGTGTTCCTCCTTTACTAAATCTAGTACGGAATCAAATATATATTTATCATATTTCATTAAACACCTGACAAATTATGAGTAAGCTTTACTTTCCATTTATTTCTTATTATTGCTTGATATTTGAAAAAGTTATTAAACTTGTTGTTGACACTGTAACACTGAAGTTTGCTTATGTTTTCGACCTATTTTTGTAATGCATTTAATCACCGTCATAATACCGACTACCATAATAAAATACATAAAAATGTATCACCGGCACAAGCCTAGGGGGATGCTTTAGGCTCTTACTCTGGGTTGTTGGAATGGGCAGTTTTGCCGAGGAAGGCAATTTATTTAGCTTGAATACATAAAGGTCATAAGCCTGACAGCTTTTCCCTGACTTAGGACACTGACCATTTTTGCTCACATGAACGCACGTTTCATCTTTCTTCATTATTTAAATTTCTTCATCTTTCACCAGAAAAGAGGGATCAGATTATTTATTGGGGGACACGTAATGACCCTGTTGTTGAGTAAATACTGTATGTTGTCTCCTGCATTTCCCTCTATTTCTGACTGTCTATTTTCAAAATGGACTATTTGGTTATCTAGTTGACTAGTCAGTCTGACTGGTTAGGGTCACGTCCACAAGGTAGTTTCTTCATGATATAAGGATGCTGCTGCACACAAGCTTCAATAGAATAACTGACAGATTCAGCAAATAAATAAGTAAAGCTAAGCAAATATAAAATTTTATTGTGCAACCCTATCATCGCCTTAAAAAAAGAGACCTACAGATTATGCGTAACAGGAACATTGCTTACAGCAGGCAATTTGAAGTCTGACAGTAATTGTCTTGAAATATATTGTTGAAGGTGGTGAATTTGTTATGAAAATGGTGTTTTGATGGCTTTAGTGGCAGTGCTGTAAAGGGAATGAATGTAGAGACGCAGCATCTCTGAGAGGGTTTTAGTGTACGCTGACAGTTTACTGTGCTAAAAACCTTTCAGAGAAGTTATTTCTCTTAATTCATTCCCTTTAGAGCGTGACCGCTGAAAATGCTGCATTTATAAACAAATTAAATGTATGTAAACTCTTTTTTGACTCCTTTTTCTTGGTTTTTGATGCCTAGTCTACCGTCTTGACCTTTCTCTGCTTTCCCTTTCTCAATGATTTTCTCAATGATGACTTTTATCTGTTCAAAAAAGGATTATCACTATTACATTTATGTAGGGATATACTGTACATTTATCTTTGGGAATATTAAATCCTCATACTGCATAAAGTAAACACGAATAGTCTGTTTTCCTCCACACCATGATCAGCAAAGCATTCAATATGAAGTCATTGTCAGGTAGACATGCCCTATTATGCAAAGGTTTTGAGGTCTCCTATCTTTGTCTCATGACAGGGAGCCTTTTGTGTGTGTCTTTCTCTGTATCTTTTTATAGGGCTGACTCTACATGATCGCGAAGGTGGATCTCCACAATAGGCAGTTCACAAAAGAGAAGAAAAGCTCTGATACTCTTTATTATAGACCAGAGTCTTTCTCAAGATATCATAGGAACTAAAGGTCCACGGTCCAGCTGACATTTCACCTGGCCCTTGACATTCAGCTTTCTGTGAGAGCGCAGTCGCAGTCACAATCTGAACCACACCTCCACATCGGAATAAGGGTGGATGACAAACCACGTTCTTCCACTGTCCTTTCAGTCTATTCCATATAAATACTAAAACGGCTATTTTTTGCTCTCAACTGCATTGCTTTGAGTAGTCTCATAGACATGTACGTCTCTGGAGTAATAGGGAATGTGATGAAACGGAGGGAAATTGCTGTAGATTAGCATACCTGTGTGAGCCGTGGCACCTGGGTGCATCTGGAGTTCCTCCGAGATGAGATGAAGGGCGAATGGAAGCTCATCCTCACAGTAGGTGTACATATGTAAGTGAAGATGTAAGAGGATAGAGGGCTTTGCTCGTGAGAACGAGAAGAACTTAATCTGAAGCATTTTCCCTCCTCAGGAGAGGAAGACAATGATAAGGAATCACAGAGAATGAGGAGAGGAAGCGAGTGAGAGAGTCAAAATAGAGCTGCCAATAAGTCTCAGTGGGGGAGCTGGGAAGACTGTGCACCTTTCACTGTAATGATGGCTCTTTCTCACTTTTCTCTCTTGTAGTGTCTTAACTAGTAAGTTTTAATGTTCCAGTTTTGTTTTCAGCCTCACACACAGCACTAAAAGCAGATGCCGTATGTGTTAAAGGAATAGTTCAGCCAACAATTTAAAACCTGTAACCATTAGAGTTGATTTGTTATACATTTTTCTGAGGCCTGAGTGAGGAACAGATAAAGTCATTGGAACTCAAAATGGAGATTTTCAGTGAAGAAAAACAAATGTAGGTTTGACAGGTTCACTGTCTTTGATGTAGTGCTTCTCAAAGTAATGATTGTCTGTTGTAGTGCTGCAGGTGGGGCGTGGCTAGGCTAAATGAAAATTGTCAATAATTTCCATTAAAAGTGGTTCATTTTACAGCAAAAACTGACTATGTAGCTTCTGTTACACACTTTGATGTCATTTGTAAGTAGTATGCAATGAAATACAAATTCAACATGTTTATTATTGTCTTACCTTAAAGGCGGGGTGTCCAATTTCTCTTAGCCCTTGTTGACGTTCAAATCACCAAAACAGACACACCTATACCCCCATCTTTCGCTTTCGTCAGCGCTCGGCTCGACTAATGCCCGTTCCTGTGCACTGCACACCTTACTGCTGATTGGCTACAAGGTTGTTTTGGTACTCGGCCCGACTTTGTCTAAGCAAGCGTATTTTGGAAATCGGACACCCCGCCTTTAATCAAAATATTTACACGCAGATTTGTGGTAGCCCACATAAAAATATACCGTAGCATACTATAGTATTTGCTATTTTAGCATAATTACTGTAGTACTCTATTGTGTATGGGCTGTGCAATTAATCATAATTAATTGTAATAATCAATTTAGGCTTTTAACGATTACAAAAACAAAATGCTGAGATGAAATGAATATTGTGCAACATTGCATTCTGCTAGGATCTACAGTGTTGCAACTGTTTTTGACAGCTAAATTCGAGTTGTAAAGACAAGTTATTTTTGTTTTCAAAAGTCATAGAGTTATTGCTTTAAAGGTCCAGTATATAATCTTTTGGAGGATTTATAGCCAGAAATGCAATATAATCGACATATCTATGTGTTCAGAGGTGTATAAAGACCTTATATAATGAAGCGGTATGTTTTTATTCTCCTCGAACGAGCTATTTCTATCTACATACATCGCGGGTTCCCTTACATGCCATTCACTGTGTTGTTACAGTATAGCCATAAACGGACAAACTGCTCTACGTGTTTCGTAAATATGTTATCTCCTTCAGAAAAGAAGCGAAAATGTGATGACATCTTCGTTCTGTGTCAGCCACTGTAGTGCTTTGAAAGGGGAGGGGTGAGCGGTGGAGTGAGCCTTTGGTTGCAACTCTCATCCTCACCGCTAGATGCCGCTAAATTTCATACACTGGACCCTTTAAATAGTCATGACCTCAATATTATCGAAAACTAATCGTGATCATGATTTTTTTAATCATCAGGCAGTCCTACTGTAGTGTTCACTCTATAGTATCAATTAAAGTAAAGCGATAAACTGTAGTACACTTTAATTTATACTATAGTAGCCTAAAGTTCAAAAACACTAATATCTAGGAATTTTACTAATTTTACTTTTGGGGGCTTTACCTCTTCCCAAGTTTGGGATGCTCTGTTTTAATATAAAATCGTAAAAGGTTTTAAACTTGTTTAAGGTGAAGTTTGTCATTTGATTGTCACCAAATGAATTGGGAAAATGTTGAAAAGTTAAACTTTTTAAACGACCATCCATAATCTGTCTGCCACTGGTCTCAGTACTTACACTACTTGTTGAGCCATAATTACATGTGCTGCAGTAGTTAGATGCTCCATTGAACAGACCTATGTTGTGACGACGCTTTTTGGGGGAAAATCAGCTTACTAATTCTTTGCCTTAAAATATTATTGAATAAAATACACCGTGGAACTTTAATTAAACCCAGCCAACCCCTCACACACACACACACACACCTTATCAGACTGTGGCAATAAAACAGCGAGGGAAGGTGGGACAAACCGCAATGTGTTGTGCTGATAAATGTGAGGTGTGGGCAGCACTGTTCTGAAGTCAGTGGTCAGACTCCTCTGCTGCTCTGAGCCGAGCCGTCCTACATTGAATTACACAGAATTGAAGTGTCTCGCGCTGGGCTGGGCTACACCGCCTGCCACTGCACAGACACAAGTCCGAATAGAGAAGGCTTGTTTCACTCTGCTGAACGTCTCTGAGCTGACAGCACCGAAGCCAAGACCACTTTAAACCGGTAGGATGAGCGCTTGCAATTCCTGACTCATGCCACTAGTGTTCCGGGGGAATCATTTTTAAACATTACTCTTCACGCTGGCTTATCACGGGCTGTTGTGACGCTTTGCAACTATTGCTTAAACTTTGTTTTGTGTTACAAAGTGAAGCGTTTCTGAGGGGTTGTTTACCGTCTGGGTGTAGATGATTTGTCTTTACATCCTAAAACAAGTGTTTAATGAGATGCAAGGGTGATAAGCGTGATGGATGTCTGTGCTAGACTGCGATGTGTCGCCTGTGGCCACACTCTTACATCACTCAGTTGGGAGTCCGTGGCCACCGCCTGTGGATTTATATTTCTCCTTCATTTGTTCTGTGACAAATTTCTGTTTGAACTTGTGTCCCCCTGCAGGGCGATACTAATCACTCACAAGTACATCCCACCCTCTGTCAGCATCTTCTGGCGTCTTGTCTCATGTGCGTGTGTGTGAGCTACACGTGGGCATGCACACTTTTTGATAAAGAGATGCTTTAGAGTAACAGATGTTTGCTTTCAATTTGAATGTGAGGATAAGTGTTTAGATCATTTTGCGGTGTTGAAATGAACTTTTGGGAGAACTGGTATGAGTTAAGAGAGAATTTGATTGAAATTATTGAGCAGTAAATGAGAAGAGGGAGTTGGGTTCTACAGTTGGTAGATCTGGTCCCTGCTGGGCCGGCTCTTCTCTGAGTTAGTGCCGTCTATTTATTCTCTTCATTGTTAGAAAAGGAAAATCAATCACTGCACAATTCTGGGTAATAACAGCTTGAATGGATTGTAAGTGTTATTAAGTGCACATATCTGCAGGGGGTATTATTATTCATTTTGGTCTGAACAATATTTTTTCCAATATTTATCTTTTTGTTGTTTTGAAATATCGTTTCTTCAATCTGCATATTGTTTCCTGTGAAAAAAGGAATGATTTCACCTGCTGGGCTTTGACAAGAAACAAACAAACATGACAAATGCTAGGTTTCAGGTTAGTATATTTTGTGATTGATTTAGCTCATGGAGTGACACAGAAACACCCTAAATAAATAAACAATCTCTCTAGACCATAAACAAATTATATCACATTCTCATGTATCTTTTCTTAAGGTTTTTGTTTGTAAGTGTTATAGAAAACCACAGACAGAATCGCGGAATCAATGCATTAATCGTATTATATTGTATTGTCATTGTGTTGAATGTCTGTACTAGAAGCTTCCAACACCAAAGAAAATTCCTTGTGTGTGCAAGCACACTTGGCAATAAAGCTCTTCTGATTCTGATTCTGATTCTGATTAAGAAAGGAATTTGCTGGATAGTGAGGAATGGCATAGAATTTAGTATAACTTTAGTATTTATTAACCAGAAAGTAGTGCTGAACGGCTAATAAAACACGAATTGTGCTGCGAATAACGTAAAAAAAATTCAGAAAGTTGAATTATTCGGAGAAGTTTTATTTGAAAAAAAGCAACTGTCAAACACACACACTGCATCCGATATCGCCTACTTCCATACTATTTAATAAGCGAAAATGAGTATGAGTCATGAATAGTATGTCCGAAACCTCAGTATGCAAAAATCAGTAGGCGAGAAATACCCGGATGGTCTACTACTTCCGCCGAGATTCGTGAGTGTGGATCGGATGGACACTTTTTTATCCCATGATGCCAAGGGAGCTGAGCAACGGTCAAATTTCAAGAGGAAATCAAATAAATATAGCGGAAAACTTTAAGGCGGACGTCCGTTTTTAAATAAATAAATTTCTTGTGACTATTTCATCAAATACGTCATGGGTCAAAGAGCACACGGGTCACATGACCATAAAACATGGCTGACGCATTATGTCCGAAATGTATTCATCATACTTTATAGAACGTACTGTTTTAACGGCCGATAGGTACTTATTCAAATTCAGTGCGTACTGTCACAGTATGCGATTTCGGACGCAGCGACAGTAAAAATTACTTTGCAGCAACCTGTCAAAGGAAAAGTCTTGTTTACTTAAAGGGAGAATTCTGGGAAAAACTAAATAACCCCATGTTTTACTCACCCTCAAGGCATCCTAGGTGTATATGACCTCCTTCTTTCAGACGAATATAGTCGGAGTTATAATACCATTTATCTTGGCGCTTCCAAGCTTTTGAATGGGGGATGAGGCATATGACGCATGTGTGTCGCAAGTTCTGGTGATGAACGCAGCAGCGCAGAGACGACAGCAAAAAAAAAACACCAGTCAAGAAGTAGAAAGGGGAACTTGCAACACGCCTGCATCATTTGATGGAACGCAACCCTCGTGCATGCGCGGTAACGGAAGGTAGACATAGTTAGTTAAATTAGGATATTTAATTTGCTTTTATAAAAATGCCTTAGAAAAATACATCTTGAGACAAAATAATGGCACGACATATTTTAAGATATGTCAAGTTATATTAAGTTATTTTGAGTTAAGACAGCTTTCCAATTCTGTGAAAATGTCAACCTTACCATGAAAAAATTAAGTCTTTACCGCGGTTTTTACTATACTAACAGCACAGATATCAACATTTGGTGGTTCAAATACCCATGTGTGGTCTCTCTTCAAGTAAAATAATTTATTTTATTTTTAGTGCATGATTTAGTGCATATAGTCAGGTAAGTGCCATTTCCCGGATGGTCACATCCATAAAAGTACATATTCCTCATAGATAGGCATATGGAAATTAAAATAAACAAACTATTTAATGTTCTGTGAAGAGACATCCCTTCTGCATTTGTTGGGTATAATTGATTCAGGTTTGTGCATTATAATTCACAGAAATCCTACAAAGTTTGTTGTCGCACAAAACCTTGTCCACTTTTTGTCACATCCGTATCGCATGTTTGTTTCCCCTTTTTAAAATAGAAAACTTGTGCATAGACTGATATTTTGATATTTTTCTGATGTTTAAACTCCATCAACAAAGGTTCAATAAAATATAAACAAATGTTTCAGTATATTGGTAACATATACAATATATTCCCTGAGATGTTTTGATTTTTTTGTATGAAAATTTTATGATTTACGTTTTTATGTCGCATCCATAATGCAAAATGTCACGTCCATAACACTGGAATTGCCCAGCTCAGACATTCATTTTAGTCAGAAGTTCATTTTAGTTTAAGGTACATTTCAGTGGTGAATAAAACTTCCAGTGTTATTGTACCACACTTGCAAATTAGATTCAAATCAGGAAAAAATTAGAAAAAAACATTTGAGATTTTATTTTATATACACAGTGTATATATAAAGGTATATAGCAAAACAAGTAAGATTTTCTTTTACATTTGCTTTTCTAAAGCAACCTACATGTACTGATGAAAAACTGTGTGCAGCTTCCTGGGAATTGAATCCATAATCTTGTTGTTGTTGGTGCCAGTTAAGCTACAAAAGCACAGAACAGAGATGTTTTTTTTCTTGTGATTATGTCTGTCACACAGTCGTGGAAATCCAAGGCTATATTTCTTTGAGAGATCCTTTAGCAATTTCAGGGAGTTATTGTGATTGAGAGGTCCAGTTACCTCTGAAGACTGCTGTGGCTGAACTGGCTGTGTCAGTTCATCCACGCTTCAGTCCACCTGCAGACGCACAGTCTTCTGCTTTAAAGACTTTATCCTCCTGCCACACATGGTTTCACATGAAAGACATAAGCTGAAGAGGGATCTTTGTTTATTGACTCTACTTTTAACTCATGCCATCAATGTGTCTAGAGTAAAAACCCTCATTTTAAATGTAACTGGATGCCACACAATCATATGTGATGTCTTATCTGTTGCCTCTTACCCTGAGCATCCTTTGTTTGATATATTTCCAGCACTCAGAATACTCAGTTGCCACTAGTAGTGATTGAGGTCTAGTATGAGGTTCTTCAACGGTGGTTCTTCATAAGGTTCATCTCCACCGTTGACCTGGAGTCAGAGATTAGCAGGGATATCGTTCCAGACACAGAGTTTCTTCCATTAGCTTTGAGTCCCAGAGGACTTTGGGGGCTGAGTGTTGAGATAAAGATGAATTCTCTTGTGGTCTGTGTGTTATACAGCACAGAAAAACAGCGGTAGGTTTTACACCTCAGTGGAGACGGTAACCGTGACAACCCTTTTGGATAGAGATGTGTCCTTTATTATTAAGTATGGCACTTACGGGAACGTTAAACATACTGTGACACGATTGTGTTTGGCTTTGTTGTGATGATTGAAGACCCCTCGTGTTTCATGATTGGAAGATCACTTGTGTGAGGTTCTGTATGTTGCGTATTATGCTTGCTTTAATCATTTCTAAGCAAACCAATCATGCATCTTTTGACAAGTGCTGTCTGTGTGTATCTAAAAATCCTGTTTTCATCATTTGTACTGTAGGTTTTGTAGGTTTCTTGCTAATAGACAAGTAAATCATTGAATTTATTTTTGAGCAATTCCATGCAAATGTTAAAGTTTTTACCAAAATGTCGTAGATCTAAATTTTTGGTGAGGTGTAAATACCCAGACAAGGTCTCTGTTTAAACCATTTTCAGCTGTTTTGTAGTCATGTGCAGCTTTTAGAATTGTCACATACATAAAAAAGAAATGTCACATCCGTAACCCTGTTACTTTCTCATACATGTGCACAAAATTGTAATAAAATTAATATGTTGTTCCAAGAATAACATTATGTTACTGTACATTCCTTCTCCATTTGTTTGGTATAATTTTTTCATGGGTTGTACATTTTAGAATTCTTACAAAGCATGCTGTTTCCCACAAACATTTTTGTCACATTCATAATGCGTGTTTTCCTCATCTAAAATAGAAAACTTGTGTAGGTATTTTTTAGATGGCTGGACTCTCTCCCCCGCCTTTGACATTGACACATTTTGATATGTTCTTAATTCTTTCGTTCTATAGTGATCTTGAAAGCACAAAACATATTGTGGCCTTTCCTTTGTTGTAAAAAGCTTATGACTTTGTAAAGGACATAGTCCTGAAAGATGAACTGAATTGAATGTGCAGGATTGCTTGACTTCATACTGAGGGGAATGATGATTTGAATCTGGAAGAAAAACGATTGTATTTAAAGTATACAGCAGCAGTAATGAAGAGCAGAGAATGAGATTTGACCGAGTGATGCTGATCAAATGTACGCAGGTTGTTGATCAAAACTGTTTCAAGATGAAATTGTCTTTACACATCCACACACCTGTTTCCACCTGTGAGGAATGGTAAGACAAACTGCATGAGTCCATTACACAACTGTCAATAATATACAGCACAGCAGCATTGTTTTGACAGGTTGTGTTTTATTATACGTATATTGGGCTGATTTATTATTTCTCAGTGAAACAGGTGTTGATTTTACAATGACAGTAAGGTTTTATAAGCATTTCTGAAAAATAACGTCAACATTTGGCTTTGGCACAGTTATCTGCTGTTATAAAGACACTCGAGGCAAAAGTGATGAATTCACATCATTTTATAAATAAGAAAAGTCGTAAAGCCAGCAGCAGTGTCTGTGTGTGTGTAGCTTACTGTCGTAAATCTTGAACATAGCAAGCCTTCAAAAGTTACACCATAAACTTTTTAAGCGCTCAAAGACATTTTAAAGTCCAAATGCTGGATTTTAGCTTATGTTTATTATTACTGTGTAGTGTAATTCAGAGTCTTCTAGTATCTCTGTTTACCCAGGTACTTACATTTTTATTTCATTTAGAAAGCTGACTTGAGCTTAGTTGTGCAAGAAAAGTCATTGAACCACAAAGAACAGTTCCATATACAGTGGTTCCCTTTTTTATATATATTATACTATCTGGTCCCAACTTGTGTTCTTGTAGCTCTGATGGTAAAGCGTTCCGCTAGCACCCCAAAGGTCATGGATTTGATTCCTAGGGAACTTAAAGAAAATGTTTACCTTAATGCTGGGTTCACATCAAACACGAATTAAGCGATTTGCGAGAGTAAATTACATGCAAAGTCATTGCAAAGACGCGAATAGATGCAAACTTGCGGTAGGCGATGCGAATGATGCGAATCGTGTGGCGTGATTGCAACGTGTCTTCAGCTGCATTCAGATTATAAGCGACTTTGTCGCTGTAAATCGCCAGTGGGCGTTCCCACTAGGGGTTGCCTGAGTGACGACATCCACTGATCACGTTAGCTCTACCATCTTCCTATTGGCTGTCACTTCTGAAAATCGCTCTTCATTTGCACGAAGTTGAAGATTTCTCAACTTTGTCGCGTTGCTAGACATTGAAATGAATGGGATCATGTCGCTTTGTCGCTTGTAATCTGAATGCAGCTTTCCGCGCAAGTTGAAAAATTTCAACTCGAGCGAGAAATTCGCGCGAAGAGATCATTGACACCTACTGTTTGACGGGTCCGGACTAGGGCTGTCACGATTATGAAATTTGGCTGACGATTAATTGTCTAATAAATCATTGCGATTATGACAATTAATTGTCTGTTTTAGAGCTTTGACTTTTAATTCTCATACATTTTTATTCAGCTTTGAAACGACCATATTGTTCTGAATATACAAGACTATGCTCTTTTTCTTGGAAATACATAGGAAAAGATTGGGTCATCATACTTAAGGTTTAGGCTTTTACCTGTCAATAATACAACCCCCAAATACTTGTAAATTAAGTAAATTGATCAGGAGTGAATTGATGCCACCATTAAAATGCTATCAGTCATAGAAAAGCTTCTAGTCTGTTTTTTTCTCACTTGCAAGACTACAATAAAAGTTTTCTTCTATGTTAATGAGATTTTGGTAGACTGGTTTTCACACTGAAATGATATTAATTTGTACTGCAGGTTATTTTTATGGTATATGCTTTAGTTTTTTTTAAGTGATTGTGTTGTGGTGGTACATTTTACAAGTATTACCATGCTTTAGTTACAATATATACAATAAAATATGCAATATGCAGATGCACTACAGCTCCCCCTAGTGTCTTCTATAGAGATGTGCAATAATTGCGATGATCTGAAACCATGGCGATGAGGTCAAACAATCGCGATGAGACGATTATTTAATAATCGTGACAGCCCTAGTCCGGACGCGTGAAAACACTTCCGGGAAAATAATGATTTATTACTTTACCGCGAGTCATAAAAGAGTGTGGAACGCGATTGTTCGCATTTGGGTACATCACACAGACACTTTCTGCCAGCCTCATGTTAATCTTGAGTACCTACAGAGTAGTATAGCATCCTTCATGTCTCCGAAGAGTCCTTAGTTTTAAAAGATAATTAAGATTCACAGAAAAAACAGTCGAGCTCCTGGAGGCGTGCTGTAGGCGGGGCTAAAGTGTTACGAGCACGCCATCATCACATTATCCCTGAATAACTTTAAATTCACTATGCATCGTGTTATTTATATTATGTGCACTTAATTGCGGATTGCCAACAAAACACGAACATTTGACTCAGTTTTGCATACCGCCTGCGGTTCTGACTCGTGACCGGGATATTTTAGTTACAAACAATCTGCAGCTTCGAACTGGGTCTTGATTATAAAACATTTACTGTATCACCGAAATGCTGGGAACAAACACACACACTTACACTTGCACAACTTTCTGAAACTTATTGTATACGAACCCTGAAGGAGTGTATTTGTCACAGAAATGCCCAGTCATACATCCAACTCTTTTCTTTTTAACTTTGGGCATGTTTAGCATGAGAATCCAACTCATTAACAATGTAAATAAGTCAGAATGCATGAAATGGCATTATACATCTCCTTTAAAGTCGCTTTGGACAAAAGTGTCTGTAAAAATCAAAAACTATGAATGTAAAGTTTTTTTTGTTAAAAAGTGCATCTTTAATAAATGAACACAAAGGCATTCCTATATTTCTAAGACTCACTGACTCACAGAGTCCCACTGTACAGTATTTTAGGGTGTAATTTCCATTATGTCCTTCAACTAATTGTACTGAAAACACAAATACAAAAAAGCTCATTACACATGTGTAGAATGTAGTGAAAGTTGATGAGGTTGGCCGGAAGTTAATTAGAAAAGGGAGCCATTCTCTGTGCTTCTATAATTTTGGGACTCATTCTCAAGCTGGACATAAGACGCAGCCCCGCCTCTCTGCTCCTCCTCTAAGTCCTCTATGCGGACAACATTTTTGCGCTGTTTAATTAGATTTATTGAGTTTAATTCAGCACACGTGTTTTATATGGACTGCTGGACGGACCCTGCATCATTTGCTCTGGCGGCATGTTAATTGCTCTAGCTTTAACTGGATGTTGCTCCATAATTGCATCAGCGTCCAGAGCTTTCATTTTGACATGCCTCTTATTTATTACACTGCCCTGCCCTGTGCTTGTATTGAGTGTTCTGAGCCACACGGAATCCATCAAGCCCTTATTGCCGGTCAGGCCGGCGTTTGCTTATCAGTGTCCGCGGGGCGGTCCGGGTGATCGGCAGGATCATGCGCCCTATTGCGGCTTTGACCTTGTTAAGGGTATTATTGCTTCATTGACTGTATCGTAAATGGCAGACCTCTCATGTTTTCTCCCTCCGGCACAGGCTTTGTTCCTGAAGTCTCTGTTCTATTTTCCCCGTCACCCTGATGATATTGACTTTATTTTCCATTACTTATGACTTAGGCGGGGGGGCTGTAAAACAGAAAGGCTTTCCTAATCAAATGTATCTGATTGGTGTACTGCCGAACAGGTTTGTTTTATGGTCGCTTTTAGATCAAGGCGGAGAGGAGGAGCAGAAATGATTGCTCTGCTTATTTTTAAAAATGGACGAAAATGACATTTCTTTGATCCAACCTGCTGCCTTTTAGTTGAAAGCCGGTCGATTTAATATGAAAAATTGCGCAGTCTCTTTGAAGAGAATGTTTTTCTTTTTTGTGTGCGATACATAGCTCTTAAGTATTGTTTGTGTCTGCTTTAATTTCAACAAACAGCAATTCAAAAAAAATATATTAATAGTGTTTGTTGAGGCAGGCTTCATCATTATTACTTCCCTGGGTTATTCGAGCCAGGCCTGCATATTAAACTTCAGCACTTAAACAACTCAGGATGTTTGCTTTGTAGACAATTTAAAATGAAGATGATTAGATACTGTATGTTTATTAGTCAATAATTGGAGTCTAGTAATATAAATACGCTACACAAATTCTTGCTTCAGTTTGCAGTAATGAAACATTCACAAGTGTTGTATGGCATATAAAATGCACCTTTAAGTTTGCTCTATTTTCTCTTCGTGATCTATTTCTTTCTAGTCCTCGCCTGTGTTACGCAGAGTGCAAGTGAATTTCTTTGTACTGCAGGGATTCTCTCTTTCACAAATAGAGCCCATTCAGCACCCTGGACAGCTCCTTCATCTCACCAGCGCATAAAACAGATCAGACTTCATAGTACACAAGAGTCACGACCCAGACGTACACTTCGCAATTAAGGGACCCCCCTTCCCCTGCCCCCCTCCCAAAAAGCTGGTAGTGAGTTATAGGCTAAATTGTCACCCAGCAAGGGAAGAGGCGGAATCGATTCCCAGAAATCAGCAGAATCCGAATTGGCCTATTGAGTACACTCATCTGTTTTCTTGACATAATTGTTCCTTTCTTGTTACTTTATGTTTTAATCAATCAGCTATGAGTAAAATGCCAATTACAACGTCCATTGATACAACCGACACAAAAAGCACGAATTATTGGACGTTACATTACTGCAAACTGCCATTAAAGCTCCTCTATTTCTGGGAGGGGAATAATGGATAATAATCAGGAAAGAACATATGATGGATTGAGCTGTATTTCTTGTTTAATTGCACCTAACAAACTCGTGAAGGAGCGGGGCAGGCCGACTCATTAATGCATTCTCTCCCATCATACTTTAAAGTGCTCCATTCATTGCGAGACAGTTTAAACAACCCAATGGAATAATGCCCAGCAATTTGAAATTTGCCATTATATTGGCCGGTTTGTTATTTTAATTTCTGTATGAACATTTCCAATGGACAGATTATGAGCGTGGTTTTGTTAATATCCAAATTTGTTCAGTAGGGCAAAATATCATAATCGTTTTGATAAGCTTGCAAAAGCAGCCTAAGGAATTACGTTTTAGGCACAGTGTTTATTCCTGGTGACAAGTAAACGGGGTTAGCTTCCTGTTTGTGTCTTTGTATACTTTTTAGCTACATTGAGAAAAAGAAAACTGAAATTAGCTACTTTATGATGACATACAATGACTAAACAAATGCTCAGTATGAAAAATCAATGAAGTCAATGGAAAGCTCAACATGAGCCAGTGTGTATAGAGCTTTATTAAAGGGCGTTTTGTGTAACTTTGTGAGACAGTCAGAGCTGATGATCTAACTTTTGGAAGTTAGAGGTACTGACATCGACATGTCTTACATTTGATGTAACTTGCATGTGCACACTAATGAAATTAGGAATCAGGACGTATCATTCAGCTGTCATTTAATAAAGTCATTTTCTTGAAGACAGATGGTGCAGCTTCCAGACATGAGCGATGAACAATGGGCTGTCTGGTGCTCATTAATTAGCTGATCTCAATCAAATCTTTTAGTTTACCCATATGTTCTACAGTGCTCTAGTATATTCAGCTGTAATTCTGGGAGCCCACTGTGCACTGCGAGCCTTGTGTCTGCCAACTTTTATTTAAGGCCTCAGGGGGCATGGGAGATTCATAGAGAATGTTTGATTAATTGCATGCATTGCATACATTAGGTTTTACTGTATGTTAGTAATGAAGCTATGTTTGGTAATAAAGGGCATGCAAAAGATTCAGATCAGTCAGTTGTGAAAGCTTGGGTCATTTTTTAAAGTTTGTTTTTATATGAAGTGGTCATTGAATGTACTTGTAGTTATGTGACAAATTATACAAACATTAGTTATTTGAGGTTAGAATGTACACACAGTGCATGATTTTCATGTGGTGGTCAGCATGTTGGGTTGAAGCCTGACCTCTGTCATAAACAAATATCTTCAACAGTTGAGCCTTTCTAAGTAAAAAATATCCATTAAAGATTCCCGTTTCTGTGTATGTATATATTTATATACACTAACACATAACAGTATGTCTAAGTGTACATTTGAGAAGAAACAGAGGAACATAATTTCTTTGAGGTTATACCACTTAAATTGTTTTATTTTAATGAATGAAATCACAAAAACTGTTTGTATGAAAATTATACAAGAGTGAAGAATTTAGTGAGAATGAGGAAAAATATTTTAAATACTTTTAGTTGAAGTATTGCATGGATAATGGTGTATTACTGTAGTTTTTAGCCTGTGGAAGTTTGCACTTTTGGTTTGTTCAGATGGTCTGTTTCAATAATATTGATCCAACATTTGTAATTTAATTGGCAAATGAAGTATTTTTTACGTCCCCTATATAACGTCTTATTCTCAGAATGCTGCGTTCCTCAACCGCTTCTTTTGACTGGAACATAACAGCCACTTCATCAACATGAGCTGCTGGTGAGTGCCAGAGATTACCCACAGGAAAATCACACCGAGCCTTAACTAGCAATCAATTTTCCTGACTTTACTCTGACGTGAGCTGCGATAAGCGTTTGTTGGCACCGCTTGCACTAACATGAGAAAGACACGCTGAGTGAGACGAGGAAGATGCAGGTTGCTCATCCCTGAAGCGTGCACGCATTACTTAAACACAGACACACATTACACATACAGTACGGTCGTTTCTTCAACCATGGATGCTTTGGACTATTTTCTGTCATATCTCAAAAACGATCTCTATTTCCAAAGCTATTTTTGTATTAACATGTTGTTTCTGAACTAAACAAAAGTAATTTGTTTACGCATACTTTTGCAACAATCTCATTCAAGATTTTTTTAACTGCTCTTAGGGAATGTAAAACAAGATTTGAATTTTTTACATTTTTAATACATTTTCAAGGATTTATTTCAACGTCCGTTTCAGTGAAAAAACACACAAAAAAGTGCTGGGTTATTTTCAACCCATCATTGGGTCAAAAAGGATGTACCCAACCGTTGGGTTAAATTGGCAAGGCAATTTACAGTATATACTTAAATAGACCATGACATTTCTAATAGTTTTTTCCTTGTTAATGAAAAATGTTGATTAGGTGAAAATTGTTTGTCGGACTATAATAATGTGCATAGTTGAAACACCCTTACTGTATGAAGTATGTGTGCGTCACTTTAGTGTTGTAGTTTGCATGTTGCCTGCAGCTGCACGTGATGGAGGAGAGCAGCGGCACTGACATGTGCTGTATATGTGATTACTGCCATCTCTGCTTGATTGCTGTTTAACCTGTAGGTCAAGCACAGAGGAGCCTTCACTCACATTTACTTTCCCCACAAGGCCTGTGCTTTCATCAAAATTACTTTCTTGAATCTTTGTCCCTTATTTCCATACTGTCATCTGACCGCGCTGTGTTTGAGTACAGGTGCCATTCATTTATTGATTGATTTATTGCGTGAGAAATTAAACGGGCGTCTAGGGACTTTCATAGCCAAAATGTAATGATGTTATGTTGGCTTTGGTTTTCTTCAGTGGTGCCAGCGTTTCAATTCTGGATTTATATGGACTGTTGCTTTGGGATAGAAGATTTGTTAGTTTGTGGATGTGAATTCCGGGAAGCTGTTAGGGCAGCAGAAGAGTAGGAGAGATGTGGCGGCTGCTCTTTGAGACTTTCAAACCAAGCTTATCTCCATCTACTCTCAAGGGATCCAATGCTTCACACCAGTATTATTTTATGAGGTGATGGTTTCCTTTTCCCTTTTCTTATGTTGGCCAAATCCCTATTCCCATGATGCTCGGTGGCCAGCGGTAGACTTGAAGCTGATGCTCTTGGCTTCAGAAATCAGAAAGTTTGTCAAAGGTTTACTGCGAAAGTTGGCTCTTGACACACATTTTTATTATTTGTGAACTCTTGGTGAATATTCTTAACAAGAACAGTGCCGTTTCCTTCCTGTTTCTGTTTGTTTTCTTCTAATCTTGTTAAAATAATGTTACTCTGGGACATTTGTTTTCAAGTAAATAATTTTGTTGGCAATACAACTTTGTGAGGTTCACTGTGATTTCTAGAGATCTTTTAATAGTATAGTCTTGTTTTAGTACTTATTGAGTTTAGTAAGAAATAAATTGGCTCTAGTGAGGGTATGAGTTTGATTCCAATAGGGAAAACACAAGCTGGTAAATGTGTCTTATATTCAGTACATTGTCGCTGCCCTTCCAAAGCCTGAGATGTCCAGATTCAGTTTTTCAGGAAATGAAAAAAACTGTGCTTTTAAATGATTAAATAGTCAAAGTTGACAAGCAATTGTAAATATTTTTGTGGTAAGATATTTGCAAAACCCAGTGACAAACACAAAGAGTGACTAATAATAATGATATATGGCACAAAAATATATTTGGAGATACAAGGTTTCAGAAGGACAGCAGTGAAATGTTGGTTTGGATAAAAATGGATGCCCTGAGGAACTGCATACATTTTAGGAGGAAACTAAAATTGTTTTACTCTTTTAATTATTTTACATTAAAGTTATTATATTATCAAAACTACAAAAAATGAAAACAAAACTTAAAAAATGAGATTATATATAATCTCATATTAAAAAAAACATTTTCAGCAATTTTGTTGTGTGCTTTTGTCATTATTATTTATATGTTATTGTTTTTATGTTGCTATAAAACTAAAAACATAATTATATAATAATGTTAGTTTTAATATATTTTCAGTTAATATTTTGGTAACACTTTACAATAAGGTGCTATTTGTTAACAATTAGTGCATTAGCTAACATAAACTAACAATTAACAATACTTCTATAGAATTTATTAATATTAATTCATGCTAATTTCAGCATTTCCTAATACATTACTAAAATCAAATGTTGTCACTTTTAACATTAATGCAACATGAACTAACATGAATAACTGTATTGACATAAACTAACATTAACAAGCATTAATAAATGCTGAAAAACTATATTCTTGTTAGCTAGTGTTAGCTAATGCATTTAATAATGTTAACTAATAGCACCTTATTGTGAAGTGTTACCAATATTTTTGTCAACTTAAACATATTTCAGTTTATGTCTGAGGCTACATTTCTAATATTTTTATTTACGCCAATATTTAATTTGATTTAAATAAACCTTTTAATAGTTTTAGTTTCAGTAAAGTATAATAACCTTTTATTTTTCTTTAATTATTCTCCTTTTCTAAACTGTTAAAATACCTTATAGTTGCAAAGATGTTATTGTAACCTATTTCAAGAGTCTAAGTACAAACCCGATTCCAAAAAAGTTGGGACACTGTACAAATTGTGAATAAAAACAGAATGCAATGATGTGGAAGTTTCAAATTTCAATATTTTATTCAGAATACAACATAGATGACATATCAAATGTTTAAACTGAGAGAATGTATCATTTTAAGGGAAAAATAAGTTGATTTTAAATTTCATGGCATCAACACATCTCAAAAAAGTTGGGACAAGGCCATGTTTACCACTGTGTGGCATCCCCTCTTCTTTTTATAACAGTCTGCAAACGTCTGGGGACAAGTTGCTCAAGTTTAGGAATAGGAATGTTGTCCCATTCTTGTCTAATACAGGCTTCTAGTTGCTCGACTGTCTTAGGTCTTCTTTGTCGCATCTTCCTCTTTATGATGCGCCAAATGTTTTCTATGGGTGAAAGATCTGGACTGCAGGCTGGCCATTTCAGTACCCGGATCCTTCTTCTACGCAGCCGTGATGTTGTAATTGATGCAGTATGTGGTCTGGCATTGTCATGTTGGAAAATGCAAAGTCTTCCCTGAAAGAGACAACGTCTGGATGGGAGCATATGTTGTTCTAGAACTTGGATATACCTTTCAGCATTGATGGTGCCTTTCCAGATGTGTAAGCTGCCCATGCCACACGCACTCATGCAACCCCATACCATCAGAGATGCAGGCTTCTGAACTGAGCGCTGATAACAACTTGGGTTGTCCTTGTCCTCTTTAGTCCGGATGACATGGCGTCCCAGTTTTCCAAAAAGAACTTCAAATTTTGATTCGTCTGACCACAGAACAGTTTTCCACTTTGCCACAGTCCATTTTAAATGAGCCTTGGCCCAGAGAAAACGCCTGCGCTTCTGGATCATGTTTAGATATGGCTTCTTTTTTGACCTATAGAGTTTTAGCCGGCAACGGCGAATGGCACGGTGGATTGTGTTCACCGACAATGTTTTCTGGAAGTATTCCTGAGCCCATGTTGTGATTTCCATTACAGTAGCATTCCTGTATGTGATGCAGTGCCGTCTAAGGGCCCGAAGATCACGGGCATCCAGTATGGTTTTCCGGCCTTGACCCTTACGCACAGAGATTGTTCCAGATTCTCTGAATCTTTGGATGATATTATGCACTGTAGATGATGATAACTTCAAACTCTTTGCAATTTTTCTCTGAGAAACTCCTTTCTGATATTGCTCCACTATTTTTCGCCGCAGCATTGGGGGAATTGGTGATCCTCTGCCCATCTTGACTTCTGAGAGACACTGCCACTCTGAGAGGCTCTTTTTATACCCAATCATGTTGCCAATTGACCTAATAAGTTGCAAATTGGTCCTCCAGCTGTTCCTTATATGTACATTTAACTTTTCCGGCCTCTTATTGCTACCTGTCCCAACTTTTTTGGAATGTGTAGCTCTCATGAAATCCAAAATGAGCCAATGTTTGGCATGACATTTCAAAATGTCTCACTTTCAACATTTGATATGTTATCTATATTCTATTGTGAATAAAATATAAGTTTATGAGATTCGTAAATTATTGCATTCCTTTTTTATTCACAATTTGTACAGTGTCCCAACTTTTTATGGTGCAGTTGGGTATTATTGAAAGCAGTATTGCTTACATTTGATCAGAAACAGTGCTGTGAATCACAGTAACACTCTCTGTGTCTCGTCATCATAGTAAACAAACAGAAGACGAGACAAATAGACTGAGCTACAGAAATGGAGGCAAGCGAGATAAGGGACTTTGAGTGAGGAAAGAGTGATCGGGGAGGGAGTGAGAGAGAGAGAAAGGTCAGCGTGCGTTGTGTCACGCAGGGCGGAGTACGCCCGAGCGCCGGGTTTTACTCAGATTAATCTGTCGCGTGGTGACAGTGCTAGTTTAAAAAGGTCACTCATGGCAAGAGGACGTGGGTGCAGGCCACTGAAATGTATCGAATCTGACCGCTCGCTGGCTGGGCTTCAGGTAGTTAGTGCACCATAAAGGTCAAATTTGCTTTGGCTCTCTCAAGAAATGACTGCTCGGCGGGTGTTTGGCTTAATCTTGTGCTCACTGCTCTGACAGACTCAGACACGAGTTTGTTTTAGCTCTGAAAAGGCTTCCAGAGTGCCTCTTGTTATGATGATAGAAAATTGACAAATTTGTCGAGACAATTTGAGCAGACTAATAGGTCAGTTGGACAGACAAAAGCTTTATTTAACCTGTCTAAAGGCCATTTACTGCAGTTATTGCTCAGTTTGTATCATTTAGAAGTACCAGCAGTTGTTACTACACCCTGACAGAGGGGGGAGAGACAGATAAACAGTCAACATACAGTATATATTACCATTTTATATATAGTAAACATTTTTTGAGGGCATAATTAATAATAAGTAGTAGTAATAACAAGTGGTTAATAAACTTTACAGTTTACACTATAACGAATGATGCAAAAATGATTTTTATCCACACTCCTATAATGTCATCTCATAATGTGAAAACATTAAAGCAGTCTTAAAAATTCTTTAAACATTTTCAGATATTAGTTTCTGTTTAGTGCTGCTAGTGGGCCAAAAATTACACAACTTATTTTTTTCTTATTTACTGAACATATTTTCCCCCAGTTTTCTCCTGTCCCCCTTTTGTCATAAATTTGTGATCGAGATTTCATGGATGTCGGAGAAATGACAGAACAACATCTAATGTTCATGCTTTTAATTCAGTAATAAACTGTTTTCGGAGTCATCTTCAGCTCCTCCTGTGTTTTCCTTGCCTTTCGTCTGGGTCTGTTTGTGTCTCTTTCCTCTCGCAGACTCTTTGCTTTTGCGCTTGGCTTCTGGATGATGCTTCTTGACTCATCGTGACCAGAAACAATCACAGGATATGTCACCATTCTGCCTGTCATGTCTTGTTTTGGCCACTAGGAGCCCCCATTGTGTTCTGTTTTTGATCCCTGTTTAATTTGAGTAGTTGTTTTCACATGTGCCTTGTTTTCCCGTGTAGTACTTTAACCTTACTTTTTCCCTTAGTTCCTTGCACTAAGTTTGAATGTGTAGTGGACTACACCCGTGTGGACTATTGCTTGCACCACCTGTACGTCAAGCCCGAAAAGTGTGAGTTCCATGCCTCTCGAGTACAGTTCTTGGGATTCGTAGTGGAACCTGGCCATGTCCAGATGGACCAAAAGAAGGTTGAGGCGGTAGCAGATTGGCCCACCCCCACGTCCCTCAAAGAAGTCCAACGCTTCCTCGGGTTCACAAACTTCTACCGGAAGTTGATCAGAAACTTCAGCTCTATAGCAGCTCCTCTCTCTGCCCTCACCAAGGGTGGCATCGCTGAGTTTCGGTGGAGGGCGGAAGCTGAGGCAGCCTTCGTGAACCTAAAGCAGCGGATCATCTCTGCTCCCATCCTGACGCTTCCCAACACGGACAAGCCCTTCGTGGTGGAGGTAGATGCATCTGAAGTGGGGGTTGGAGCAGTACTGTCCCAGAGAGGTGACGACAAAAAACTCCACCCTTGTGCCTTTCTCTCACACCGGCTCACACCCACAGAGAGGAACTATCACGTTGGAGACCGTGAGCTCCGGTCAAATTGGCACTAGAGGAGTGGAGACATTGGCTCGAGGGGGCAGCACACCCTTTTCAAGTACTCACGGACCATAAGAATCTAGAGTATATTCAACAAACCAAACGGTTGAACTCTAGACAAGCACGTTGGTCCCTCTTTTTTAACCGGTTCCAGTTTGTCCTGACCTTTCGGCCCGGTTCTAAAAATCTCAAGCCTGACGCCCTGTCCCGAGTATATACTCCCACCACTCGAGAGGACACTGACATACCCATAATCCCCAACACCAAGATCGTGGCACCCGTTTCATGGGTTATTGAGAGAACAGTGCAACAAGCCCTAGCCAGGGAACCGGATCCGGGAGGGGGGCCTCCCAATCGTCTGTTCGTCCCTAAGGCTGTACGTGCTCAGGTTCTCTTCTGGGGACACTCTTCCCACCTCACTTGCCACCCTGGCATCGATCGCACCCTCGAGTTCCTCCGAAGACGGTTCTGGTGGCCCACGATCAAAGAGGATGTCAGCACCTTCGTCAAGGCATGCCACATATGCAACCAGAATAAGACCTCCAGTCTCTGCCCTCAAGGGTTACTCCATCCTCTATCCTCTGTCCATTCCCCATCGGCCCTGGTCCCACATCTCACTGGACTTCATCACTGGTCGTCCCTCATCCCAAGGCAACACGGTGATTCTGGTCGTCATTGACAGGTTCTCCAAGGCGGCCAGATTTATCCCTTTGCCCAAATTACCCTCTGCTAAAGAGACTGCTGACCTGATTATAATCCACGTTTTTCAGGTTTTCGGTATCCCCCAGGATACAGTTTCGGACAGAGGCCCCCAATTCACTTCTAGATTCTGGAAAGCATTCTGCCAGCTCCTTGGAACCAAAGCCAGTCTGTCGTCTAGGGACCACCCTCAGTCTAACGGGCAGACGGAGCGGATGAACCAGGAACTGGAGACTACTCTCAGGTGCATGGCCTCGAGCAACCCTTCCACCTGGTCTTCATTCATTGTTTGGGCAGAATATGCCCACAACACCCTACGCTCTTCTGCCACTGGGATGTCTACCCATGAATGCCAGTTTGGCTATGCCCCCCTGTTGTTTCCTGACCAAGAGGTGGAAGTTGGAGTTCCCTCAGCCACACCGTTCGTCAGACGCTGTCGACTCAGATGGAGAAAGGTCCGTCACAATCTTTTACGCGCCTCTCAGTCTTACCAACTGCAGGCCAACAGACGCTGCTGACCCAGTCCCACCCTTCGCCCTGGTCAGAGGGTATGGCTCGCCACTAAGAACTTGCCCCTACGAGTTGAGTCCCGCAAACTTGCCCAGAGATACATCGGACCCTTTAGAGTAGCCAGGAGAGTAAACCATGTTACTTACCGGCTATACTTGCCCAGCTCACTTAAAATTAACCCCACGTTCCATGTATCCTTGCTAAAACCTGTTGTGTGTTCTCCCTTTGTCCCGGCAGGCAGACCCCCCCTCCACCTCGCATTATCCAGGGCCAATCAGCTTATACCGTCCGCCGGATACTGGATACCCGCCGAGTGCAATGATCCGTGCAGTATCTGGTGGATTGGGAGGGTTATGGTCCTGAGGAGCGCTCCTGGGTTCCTGCCAAGGATATATTGGACCCGGACCTTATTCGACAGTTCAAGGCCCGTGGTCTCGATAGACCCGGTGGGAACGTCAGGAGTTGTTCCTAGAGGGGGGATCTGTCACCATTCTGCCTGTCATGTCTTGTTTTGGCCACTAGGAGCCCCCATTGTGTTCTGTTTTTGATCCCTGTTTAATTTGAGTAGTTGTTTTCACCTGTGCCTTGTTTTCCGTGTAGTACTTTAACCTTACTTTTGCCTCAGTTCCTTGGACTAAGTTTGAATGTGTAGTACTCTACCTTGTATGTTCTACCCGTGTGGACTATTGCTTGCTTGCTTCCCGAGACTAGATTACTTTTGTGACCTCCATTTTTGGTATGTGCTTGTTCCCCTGCGAACCCTGCTTTTTGAGTTTATTCTATTTTTGATAACGAGGTTTTTTGATTTTGGACTCTGTGGATTTACATCTCCACCTATTGGATTACTTACTTTTGTGAAGACACTGCGTTTGCCTTTGGCCCTTTTTCTTTATTAAACTGGAATACTTAACCTGCTGTGTCTGCCTATATCTTCTGGGTTCATACCACGTGGCTCGACTGGTGTAGTGACTATTCCTTACACCAGAGACCTGAGTTCGAGCCCGGGTCCTGACAGGATATTGACCATCATAGGTTACGCCTGTGAACTGGAATCCAAAAATGCTTTTGGCTTCTTCCAGGATGATCTCAAACTCCTCCTTGTTTGAGATGGGTGGGAGCTCTACATCCACCTGTCGATTAACCTCAAAGAGACTCAAGGAGAACTTCTGAGGAGCCCAGCACTTTTCATCCTCTTTTACCATTTCCCACTGCCCAACCCACTCCTCTGGGCATCTTTAGTCATGGAAACACGGACCCATAGGGCCAACATCGAATTCTTGTTCCCAGCTCTCCTCAATAATCCATTCATTAATTTGGTTTTCACATTACATCACCCCAAACATGGAAAGCTTGACTGGCATCATAGGCTTATTTTTAAGTATGTGTGAAGATCTGCACACTGTGGAAAAATAACATTCATATAAGGGCAACATGTCAAAGCTTTAAAGCTACTCTTTATCAACTTTTCTGGTTGAGGTTGTAGGAAACTTTTTCCTCGTCGAAGCAGAGACCAGGAGACGTTGGTATATCTTTCATTCAGAAGTTCTCTTTATTGAGGACTCGCTGTGCGTCGCTGTAGTCATCCAAGTCTGACTTTTAGTTCAGTACAGTAGAGTTTTATACCTTTCAAGGGGGCGGGATACATAGAGGTGGAGATGATTTACACAAAGCATGCAAATGCAATACAGGAATCAGCCCGTTAACGGAATTGTCCCAGCCAAGGTCTCATCAGCATAACAGTGTCATTCAAATGCATAGGTGCTAATCCAATCATCCTGACAGTATTGCCCATACCTTCACATTATCATAGAGACAAAGGTTTAGCTGTGCCTTAAAGCTTAGCATTCACCTTTAACTTGGGACCCTGCCCAATGGTCAGGAAGTGAGTGAATAAAGACAAAAGGGTAATGTCTCAGACATCTGGGCTGCCTGACTTGATCTTAGAATGTCATCGTCTTTAGCTCAAAATGTGAAACATAATGTACATAACTTTAACCTAGATATAACATTGTATAAATTTGTAATCCCACCAAGGGTACCAAGGGTGAGTAAATGATGACAGAATTTTCATTTTTGGGTGAAGTATCCCTTTATTAGTTCCAATGTAAGAATATCAGCGGTTAAAGAAAAGGCATTTTAATAGATTAACCAACATTGTATGGGTAGTTGACAAATAATTAATACATGTCCTATGGTGTGACGAAGCAAAATTTTGAAAACAAACTGTTAATATTACATTGTTCATAATAGCATAGAATATCATCATATAAAATAGCATAAGAGAGATTTATCTTCATTGTTATTTTTATTTAATTTTTGCCGCCACACTCTAGGACAAATTTGCATATTAGTCGTGTCAACTACCCTTATTTTTATAGCATTGTATACAAAGGAAATCAACAACGAAGGCCGATCTTGTTATTTTAAAAGCATTTTGTCATTGTCTTCATAGTATGATTTCATTAAAATTCCCAGGCTTAATTTTTAAGTATTTTAAGTATATTTTTGAAGTGCAGAAGAATAATTTACTGGAAATCAAATGACTTTTCCTCATAATAAACCAACTGAGGCCTAACATGCTTAGTGATAAAAGCCAGGAGAAAATACTGATGAATTAAAAAAGTTAAGCCATCAGCCTTTTGGTTAGCTTGAGTGCTTTTTCTACATTCGCTCTTGTTTTCCATTATTTGTTGTTGGGTAAAAAGCTCTCGAGAGGGAAAATAACCAGCACCGAGGAGCCCAAATGTAGCATCACGTGACTGTGAAGTAGTAGACACAGGTATTTTTAAGCATTTAGTGGCCCAACAGAGCTCAGGATGGGCCATTAAGACCGTCCATTAGGACTTCCTGTTTAACATGGTAGATTGTATGCATGAAGAACCATGTTTACTAAGTGTGTTGACAAATTATCAGTATGCACAATGATCTTTTTGTTCTGCTTGTTAACTTTAAAACATCTCTTTTAGTGTTCCATTTGTTTTAAAACAATTGGCTTACAGTTTAGTTGATATACTGTATTCACCAGCAATATTAATCTCTGCTAGATCTTGGATATTTCATTTGTGCTTTGATATATTCTAACTTCTAACCCACTTACATCCTCCCTGTAGAGTTGTTAGTAAAGTTAAGGCAGGCATGAGCCCAAGTCTGTTATCTAAACCCACAATGTTAAAGTGTTTGGCCCTTATCTCTTTTAAAAGTGTAGAGAAAGCAGAAAAACAAAGATCTCAGGACACAGGGGAGCATGACTGGCAGAGAAACTGGAGGGATCTGTATATATAAGAGCCTTGTTTCTGTTAAACAGCACAGAGGAGGCAGCCAGATATGACTGAAGCTAGACACAAGGTCCGGCTGGGTTTCACCCTCACCTGCATACTGAACAAGAGAGAGAGAAATAGAGAGGGACAGAGAGCACAAGAGACGAGAGGTGAAAAGAAACACAAAGGGAGACGTTTGTTGCTTTTTCTAGAGGTGATCTCTGTGGACTTTTAGGCCTACAGTATTTACACAGTTGAGACAAGACTGTTTTCTTCTGATGACATCTTCTTTATTGATATCAGTCTGATGTGCTGTAACACGTTATCATTGACCTATATGTTAAAGATCCCATTCCCCGCAATCCCATTTTTCAACCTTTAGTTAGTGTGTAATGTTGCTGTTAGAGCATAAACAATACCTGCAAAATGATAAAGCTCAAAGTTCAATGCCAAGCGAGATATTGTCTTTAACAGAATTCGCTTTTCAAGGACTACAGAGAACAGCTGGAATCGGACTACAGCCCTCTACTTCCCGGGTACATGATGTCACTATTCCAGGTGCTTTTATTAACCTCCGCCCAAAGGAATATGCCAAAAAAGGGGCGAGGCCTTCCTTAGAGAAGAGGAAGATCCGCTGGAGTAGTGTTTGGTTATCAGAGATTGTAAACATTTGACTGAGCTATGCGCTGAACTACTTTCATCACAGTCCTACAGCTGATAATAAGAATTCCACTACACACATTCTAAGATAACCAACGGTCAAATAACAGCTTCCATGACTTTAACATCGGCTGTGAAGGCTGTTCTGTGTAATACACTGATATTGTGTGTGTGTGTGCGTGCGTGTGTGCGCATACCTCTAAAACACCTCTATGAAACGTCCTTTGAAGTCCTGCTTGCAAATGTCTCCTAGTCAATCTGCTTGTTTTATTACCCAACTCGGGTCCAATATAAAAAGGCAAAACTAACGCTTCTGTTATTAGTGTTAATTAATATAACCGGTCTGACGCCATTCCGTCGGTGTCATTTCCCTCGCCATAGTAAGAATAAAATGTGCAATCTCTAACAAAGATTGATGTTTGCACATGCACTAGCAGACCTCCGTTACACTTCGATCGATCTACTTGTTTTTAACTGATGAAGTGAAGTTGACGCCATTGTTACTGTTTATTGCTAAAAGTTTATGAATACACGTGCACTGAGAGGGGCACCGACCAATCACAACAGCCTGAGAAGCGGAAGCTCGCTGATATGGTATGGGTGTGACATCTTCACACACACACTCTAAGCGGGAACCAATCACGACAGACCTGGTCAGCTTTACCAATCAGAGCGTTTTTCTTAAGGAGGGACTTTATATAGACTGGAAGAAATCCAGTCGTTTTGTTAGAAGAGGGACAGCGGTGAACAATAGACTTGAAATATAAAGCGTTTTTTTTTTATTAGAAACATGAACATCCATTGTTAAACACCCAAAAAATGTAATAAAAGCCTCAAAAACAACAAAAGAATGGCTCCTTTAATGAAGTCATCAACTAAGGGGAGACCATTTAGTTCTTAGCTTTTCTACATTGAAGTTGCTGGTTCTGGAATCCTGTTTGATAGATCTCTTAAAGGAAAAGTTGACCCTAAAAATGACAATTCTCTCAATTTTTTAATCTTTATATGTTGAGGGAATCATTTTATATTTGACTCCACTTTAAAACATTCTGGACTGAAAATTGTGCCTTTACAATGAATGAAAAATAAAATTGCTAAACTGTCATTTAGTATGCTTACTACTAAGGCTGCAGCAAATTATTATTTTGATATTCAATTAATCTAGCAATTATTAGTACGATTATACTGTTTGCTTTGGTTCGGCTTTGTTTGCACCCACGCTGCGTCCGAAATCACCCTCTTCCATACTAAATAGTGACTATGAGTCATGAATAGTATGTTCGAAACCTCTGTATTCAAAAAACAGTATCCGACAAATACCCGGATGGTCTACTCTAGAGCTGAAGATCTTTGCCCGGACCCGACGTGACCCGACAGTTTCGGTCGGGTTCGTGCTTAATTTCTATCATTTTACACGGGCTCGGGCCGGGCTGGGCCTTGCGCGGTAAATGAGCGGTCATGTGATGCGTTCCGATTAGCGCGAGAAAGATGCGAAAATGGATGCTGAGGTGAAACGGAGGCTTGCCTCTGGCGATTACGTTTTGGTTGCACCAGCAACTAAAGCAAAGTCTGAGGTGAGGAAAAGTTTTGACCATGTGCATAATGAGAATAATGAGCCAGTGGGATATGTGAGATGTTACGATGTTACAGAGGACTTATTTTACTTCTTTGTTCCAACTTCCAAGTGGCCTATAGCCTTACGTTAGTCATTAATAAATGATGTTAAAACATATATAAATGACGCATTCTTGACAAAAGCTGTGTGCGTGCGTACATTTGAATAGCCTAATGTCGGGCTGTAAACGGGTTCGGGCTTTTAAAAAGCTGTCAATCAAAATGTACTGGTCGGGCTCGGACCCTGTCGGGCCTAACTTTTAAGGCCCGATTACAGCTCTAGTCTACTCTACTACTTCCGCCGAGATTCGTGAGTGTGGATCGGATGAACACTTCTCTATCCCATGATGCCACGGGAGCTGAGCAACAAATTTAAAAAGCAAATCATATAAATATAGTGAAAAACTTTAAAGCGGACGTCCGTTTTTAATGTTAGTGCCAATAAATTATTTTTTTGTGACTAAATTATGTTTTTATAAAACGTATAGGTTGTTGTTAATACTTCATAGGACAAAGAGCATACGGGTCACATGACCATAAAACATGGCGGACGCAGTATGTCCGAAATGAATTCATACTACTCCCACTCATACTATATAGAACGTACTGTTTTAACGGCCGATAGGTAGGTACTTATTCAAATTCTGTATGGGATGGTTGCACTACACTCTAGCGCAACAGTGCCACGCTGGTCAAATCACGCTATTGCAGGCCCCTACATTAAGTCATATGAGACCAAATGACGTTTCGACAACAAAAATGTATATATAATAATACAAAAATACAATTTTCAATGTCGATAATGTCGACTAATCGTTTCAGCCCTACTTGTTACACTACAGTGTGTGTACTCTATCCTCCGTACATTTACCATAATCTAAGATGTAACGCTCAAAATCTAATGGCATTTGGCTAATGCCATCACTAATGTTAAATCTGATGCAACACACACTGGATCGTAACACAGTATGATTGAATGCACACAAATGCTAATGAGTAAACTTCCTTTTGTGTTCCATACAATTGTACTCTCTTTGGAATGACACAAGGGTGAATAAACAATGACAGACTTGTACTTTTTCGTGCACTGTAATGTTGAACCTCTTTATTTTCTCAAGTATTCTCAGCTGCACGCAGGCCCTTCTAAAGCACCTGAAGGGAGCTCCATTTTTAGACGGTTTAACATCTTCAAATGAGAAAACACGAGCATGACTCTCAATTGATTCTTCCTCATCCATCTCTCTCACTTTCTGACAAACTCGAGTCATCTTGAAGAAGTTCAACACCTAGTTGTTCTTTACCATGTGTCTCTCTGTTTCTCTCTCGGTCTCGTTCTTTCTTTCTCTCTTTTCTGAGCGGTGCACTTGTGCTATTGACTTATCCCCAAAGCCAGTGAGACTGGATCAATTTGCTGAACTTTATCCTATTATTAAAGCTGGCCTGAGGGTGAGAGAGAGAGAGAGCGAAAGAGAGAGATAGCAAATGAGAAGGAGGGCTAGATGCTCTTTAAAAAGCATTAAGCAAAGAGACATAGTCTCATTATGACAGGCTTCAGCGCTTCCCTCATAGATAAAGAGGCCCAATGGAGAATTTGCCTTTCCAATTGTGTTATTTAAATGCGAGATGACGGGGCTTTGGTGGCGTAAACAGGGCATCTTTAATAAGCGTGGACAGGACGTGCGATAGAGACAATTGCGCGAGGTATGAAAACCACTTCATCAATGCCACATTTGGGCAGAATTCAATTTCAGACGCTGTCCGTGCACCTCCTTATCAGCTCCGCTCAGCAGCCGCCTGCGTGTCAGATAGTGATAGCAATAATATTGTAAAAACCAAAGGACGTCCATAGAGGAAAACACGAGAGTTATACAGAGCGCAAAAACGGAGGCGGGGTAGGCCGGGAGTGCTGTGGGATGTGACATTCGCTCTCAGCGCTGTCATGGAATGATGGATCGCGTTTCTCTCCCATCCGTGTCTACCTCTTCATATTTACATTGAGGGTTCTCGAGGGAATCCCGCTTTAAGCAGCGGCCCCGGCAAAGCAAACAAACAGGTCTTTGTGACATTCCGATCGGACTTGGAATGACGTACATTGGATGGGGTGGCACGCGCGCTCTCTCGTGTGCAGTTTGTTTTCCGAACCCCGTGTTTGAGTGTGGCAGCTTTATCGATCTGTGTGCGTGCGTTTGCGGTTGGAGACTTTGTTTCCGATGTGGTCTGTGTAATTGAAATCCACTTTTACAGCTTGTTTGTTTAGTATTTGAATCAAAACTCAACTGCGTTTAGCATGTCGCTTTCCTGTTCATTCCCCTCTACCACACGCATTCTCCCCGTCTCTCTTTTCTAGAGCAAAATGTCTTTAATGCTGACGGAACAGCTGCATATTAAGCAGCACAAAGCAGCATTCTGCAGCAACAGCTGTAATATTGACCTCATGAATAGAGATTGATGAGAGGAGCTTTGTGCCCCTGTGTGAGAGAGAGACGAAGAAAGGTGGCTGCTGCTTGATGTACCTGCTCTGTATTGCTTTGAATGTTAGGTAGTGATGTTTCAGAATGGCCCGCAGGCTTTCTTCCACATTTGTGGAATGTCACCGAAACAGCCGCTTATGGTGAGTGACAACTGCATCTGAGAGAAGCACTTATGAAAGCTGTTTTATCATAAAACAAGACTGATTTTATCCTTGACTGGCCATCAGTCACCTTGACAAGGAGCTTTTTGAATTCACAAGTCTCTTCAGTCGTCAGATCAGATTGGAGTTTATGATTGTCTTTTGAACAGCTCTCATTTTCTTTAATGGCATCAAAAGCTGTAGACAGACTCTTGAGTCGGATTGGTTGGATTTTAGCTTAAAGTGACAGTTTACCCCAAAATAAAAAAAATCTCCCTCGAGTTGTTCTAAATCTGTATAAATGTCTTTGTTCTGATGAACACAGGGAAAGATATTTTGAAGAATGCTTGTAACCAAACAGTTGTTGGCCACTATCGACTACCAGCAACCATAGGAAAAATGACAATGGTAGTCAAAAGTGCCTCAGAACTATTTGCTTTCCTACATTCTTCAAAATATCTTTCAGAACAAAGATATTTACAAATAAATCCTACTATGGTAGTCAATGGAACTGAAGACAGAGTTTTCATTTTTGGGAGGACTGTTCCTTTAAGTCAAAGGTTTACCCCCCAAAAATTAGGGATGCACCGATACCATTTTTTAAAGATCGAGTACGAGTACCGATACTTTTTTTCTGGTACTCGCCGATACCGATAACTGTAACCAATGCCTGTATAATGTACAATTATGTTAATAAACCAGTATCTTACTGGTACATTTTTTTTCTTTTGTTTTTAGGTCTACTTAAATTTAAGTACTATTTTTAAATTAAGTTCAAATGATAAGTAGCACAATTTTACTAGCACATTTACTTCAGTTTGCTAAAGTAAACAATATACTCTTTGGTTGAATTATAAAAAAATTAAGGGGGGTGGTGTGTTATAACTTGTTCAAGTCAACCGGACTTTTATTTTGACGGGACGCCGCAAAGAGCGTTTGTTTAAGTTAACCTGACTTTTATTTTGACGGATCGCCGCAAATGTTGTTTGTTATGTGTTTGTGTCCTCGTGCAGTGAAACACTGGCGCTTAAAGCTCCACAAGCACAATGCGTTCAGTACACGCAACCGCACCACTCTTTCACACACGGTAACGTAAAACAAGCAGAATACATATTTAAACAGTATCTGAATATTTCGTTAGCTGTTAGCGGTTCAGCGCTAATTTCTTGTTAGGAAATTATACATTTGCCAGATTCCGTGTCATTCCGTGTTGTACAGCAAATTCAGTTTTTATGCCTGGATTCCTCTATTCCGTCCGCGTTTTGCGCATTGCGGAAATCATAGGGCTCTATGTATGTCACGTGAGGTATCGTCTTTGGTATCCGTGTGTCATTACGAGTACGAGTACACGAGCTTGGTATCGGGCCGATACCTGATACTGGTATCAATATCGGTGCATCCCTACCAAAAATGCAACTTTCATGATATATTATAAGTTTTGAGAAACAATAAAATGGAGGTTATTCTGCAAAAGGATGACGTCCTCTTCTGTAGCGCTCATGTCTTTTAAACACACATCAAACACATATTACATATTCAAATGTTAAAGCAACAACTAGGGCTGCAGCTATGGATTCTTTTACTAATCGAGTATTCTACTGATTTTCCATCGATTAATCGGGTATTCGGATAATAAGTACTTTTTCTTTATTAAAAAGCAATACTAAATATACAAGAGAAAATAAGACAGGTCTCTTAAAATGAGTAAAACAACTAATTTGTTTCCTTTTTAGAACAATTAGTTTTTATTGCTGAAATAGCATACATTAATATCTGTGAAAACTAAACCCATTTAGTACATTCCATTGCCATATTAAATTCAAAATGCAATATAATACAAATATAAAACTAAGAAACATGAATAAAAATCGAAATAATAATTTCAAACAATAGCCTATGACTTTTATTTTGGCAGGTTGTCAGAAGACGCTTATTTTTTAGTATGTCTGTTTCTTCACTCAAACAATAACATGTTTGTGAAATAAACTCTCAGAGCAACTCTGGAGGTGAAGTTCATGTCCTCATTCAGCGCAGACGCAGACAAATTCATGAGCATCACGCGTGTAGCACGTTAAACTGTGCAGTTCATTCACTCAGACACGCAGACCAGACAGATGAAATGTGTTTTAACAGGATTCGGTGTCGACTAGTCCGCATCTAGTTTGATGGACTCAATGCAGCCGGAAAACAAGTTTCACTCGTAAAATAGACTAAAACTAAGTAAAATATCAGTTCACCATTTCAATAAGCTATTAGGGCTGTGACGGTGGCAGTTTTTTTTACCACCGCGGTGGTAATAGACAAATCGACCGCGGTGGTTGAGAAATATATATTATTTATATAAATAATATTTATATTATTATATTTGCGTGTAGCAACCACATGACGAGTGGAAGAGAAATATAGACCTTATTTAAATACTTGAAATTGCTAAATAATTTAAATATGATATCTGAAATAAATGAGGATGAAACATCCGTCAATGTTTAACGCGCAAATCGATCAGTGAAACGGCCACACTACAGCATATAAAACATTTAAATAAACATCAGTAAATAATGAAAACTTAAATGATATAAGAAAGCTAAATACTAAATAAAAAAGCTCTTGTTGCAGTAACTTCAGTCAGTGGCGTATTAACCCTTACAGTCCTTAACAATTCCATTTGAAACAAACTGTTTAAACCTACATTGGCTTTCCTATTCAGATTGCCATAAAAACTTTACTTTTTCCGACTCGTTGATGATTAAAATGTGTACAGCTGCACTAAATGCGCGTTCAGAAGATGTGCACAGGAGCGCAAATGAAGAGATGTCTCTCCGCAACCGCGGCAAAACCTGCTCGCGCTCCGACACTAAGCAAGCGGGTCACAGCCAGTTTTGATTTTACGTATCTGTTCATTTCACAACAAGATCCGTTGCAAAACCCGCAGAATAACCTGGGTTTTGCCGTGCAGGCCCACGCTCGAACGCACCAACATATGCCAATAATTTCTGTTAATGTAAAATCTTTTAAATAAAACCATCCACAACTGAAAGGCTACAACTAGCAATCGTTATCGCAACTCTCATATTTATTACACCTATATTTGTCAGAGTGACGTGACGGTGGCGAACGGCACTTTACCATCGCGGTGGTGCGGTTGTTACGGCAACCGTCACAGCCCTATAAGCTATCAGTTATTTATCAGCATGAGAAATACGTGTGAGCGTGTGAACATACTAAAATGCGTGTGTCTCACGGTGAACGCATGAGACTTGAGAGCCCTGTAACATGAATAGAGTTTAGCGGGCTGTGCGTCAGTAATAACGGTCCGTGGGGAAACGCAGTGCTCCGTGTGTAGGCCTACTGTAGTTAAATGGATTAAACGAGGCTTCGAGGCAACAAAAATTGCCTCGATGATTTTTTGTATTCGAATAACTCGAGTTACTCGAGGAATCGTTTCAGCCCTAGCAACAACAGTCATAACGGTGATCCTAACATCACTATAATTGAAAAAAAAGAGTTTGAAACATTTCAATAGCATGAACGATACCCATTTGAGTTTGAGCTTTGACTTTGCTGTCACCACTATTTGCTCAAAGAAAAAGCAGGAAAAAGATATGACATTCTCTGACTATCTTGAACACTTTCCTGGAATGCATCAGTTCTCGATGAAATGGTGGTTATCGAAATGTCATAATGTTATGACAAAAAATTAGCACCAGCCATTTGCCAGACAAAAAGAAAGCACTATGCACTGAAGTATTCACAATGCTTCCTCTCCTGTTTGATAGAACAGGTTATTGTTCCATTTTTAGACTCTCACCATAATGTTATTTCTTTTCTCTCTGCCGCTGAAAAAATCCACATAGTTTTTCTTTTTCATATAAATCAGTGAACAGAAAAGCCGGTGATTAGGACCAGAGCAGCACTGAAGCTACTTCAAATATTTCTTCAGAAGAATGAAACAATTTGTGCTCCTATTCAGGCACACACAAATGGAAGCGATTAATAGTGCTGCTCCTCATCCTGGGAAGATTAGTTATTCCATGTTGCCTTTTGATTTGTTGCTGGGCAAATGCTTCTTAATTGGCTAAAAAACATATTATACCTGTAGCGGCAGATGTTCTGAATGGCCTTGGTTCAACAAAAACTCCAAATTAATGTATTTTCTGTGTTACTGTTCTACTATTCCTTCCTATTTAAGGTTAATTTGTTTTGTTAAAATAATTTGGGGAGAGAAATGTTTTTGTTCCAATAAAATTAGGTTTTAAGTTCTTTTAAGAAACAAACAAAAATATTTAAAGGGATAGTTCATCCAAAAATGAAAAACTGTCATCATTTACTCACCCTCAGGTTGTTTCAAACCTGTATAAATTTCTTTGTTCCAGTGAAGCGAAAGATATTTGGAAGAATGTTAGCAATTTTCAGTTCTAGGACATCATCCACTACCATGGTAGGAAAAACTATTGTATTTTTTTGTTCTGTTGAACACATAATGAGATATTTTGAAGAATTTAGGAAAACAAAGAGATAGGGCACCTTTGACTACCATTTAATTCTTACTATGGTAGTCAATGATGTCCCGGAACTAAAAGTTACTAACACTCTTCCAAATATCTTTCTCTGTGTTCCTCATAACAGAGTCATTTATACAGGTATGAAATTACATGAGGGTGAGTAAATGATGACAGAATTTTCATTTTTGGGTGAACTATCCCTTTAAGTACAGACACTAAGACTATACAAAAACTGCATCCAGATCGCTCCCTTGAATGCAGTCTACTGAAGTATTGACTTCTTGGACAGGTGCTGTCAATCCTAATCTCACTAGCCAATGAGAGTAAAGTGCCGGACTCCCGCCCACACATGAGGTTTGTGCCGGACAGGTGAACGCATACTTGAGGAACACAGAAAGCGCAAACAAAAATATTAGCAGTGAATTCATAAACCATGATTTGCAAAAACAAAACTTAGAAAGCTACGAAGAAAGAATGCAGTATATTTTAATGTCAAATTTTGTATATTTTTTTCCGAATGTTTTTCTTTCTATATACAGTATTTGTATTAGTTTCTTAAAAGTTCATTTTTTGTATTAGTTCTTTCTGCGTTCAATTTTATTGGTACAAAATAGTCCTGTATATTTTCCTTATTTTAGCTTAGGCTTTGTACCTAATTCATGCTTTTATTCAGTGTAATTTATATCTATTTCAGCTTCTTGTAGTTGCTAAATGTTACACATATGGCTTTATCACGCCACCTTTACATCCTCTAATGGGTTTGAGCATTTTTATCTAATTCTTAATTCTTCCTTGCAGGAATCTGAAATAAGACACCTGAGACTTGTAACGCATCTCATTGATTTCCTTCCACGTGTGTTAAGAGCGTCTTTGCGACACTCATTTACTGTAAAGTGACTGGTTCTCATCTACAGCCAATAAGCTATTATCACAGCTGAGCTGGAGAGAGAAAATCTATCCAATTTATTCCATTAGATTTTAGAGAGAAGGGCCGGAGGTGCCGAAAGAAACTGAAGAAGGAAAGAGAAACAGGCCCTTGTGATTTTGAAAGTATAAGAGGAGAATAAATTATGTTTACGTTCATATTTAAAGGCCTTATGAAATTGTGAGATAAGTGCAGTTTTCTTTTCTATGTTGACCTGCTAGTTGGGGGACGTACATTTTATTTTGGAGAACATTTGTGTGGACCAAAATCTGTGCAGTGCAACATGAGTCATCATAAAATGTTGACTTTGCCAACTGATTTTGACAGAGGTGTAAAACATTGCTACTGTTAAATCCCTTTGAAAGCAGAACTAGATGAACATAAAACCCAGAGTACTTGAGAGCAGTCATTTAACTGCAGTATCACTGCACGCCTTGAATACCGTCCGGAGAATCACATCTCGGGGATGAATGACTCATGTGTAAATCCATGCATGTTAGTATTCATGATGAAATGCTTTGGGGAGCGTTTGTTTTGCAATAGACGGCATAATTTCTTAACTGTGTGTGGTGTAATTTATTGATGAGGATTAGTGCGGAGAAATATCTCCTAAACATTGCCATCTGCTGGACAGCTCTACACAGTACAGTTTTTAAAGATGAAGTAAGCTGAGTTCACAGTAAACGCTGTGCTCCATAGAAATGTGTAATACTTCTACCAATGCACTTTTTCTGCCTAAGATTGTTTTTAATGGCACGCCGCAGTCCGTTTCTTTTCACTTACCCAGAATACTTTGGTTTTTCGGGTTTATTCTTCATCAAAATAATAAATGAGAGTAGCTTTTCGGGGGTATTGATTGCATGCTTTTATGGTATTACATCTTCAGAGCGGCTCAGGTTGAATGGAGAAAAAACAAATCGGTTTGGGGAAATGAGTGTAAGCAATATCCACACCGAGCCTGTTAGCTGGATTGGTGAGGTGCCCGAGGGCCCAATCTGATGGCGGCAGCCTCACCTCTCATTCAACAACACAAATCCAGAGAAGAGAACCACAGCGAGGAGCCACACAGGATAAAGAACAGTTTGTAGGTAGTTTTAAGTATCGAGATACAGCATATGTCTTATGCCTGATAAAATGTATACGAGGCCTACACTAAGTCAGCGCCTGTAAGGATATCTGCTTCTTGCATGTTTGTTCATAAACTGTTTTGACTGATTCTGTGCTTTCAACATCAGGATCTAATAGTCTCAGTGAAATATAACGTTTTACCCCTAAATTAATGCAAAGATAAAAAATATGCATGTACTGTCTGGGCATATGTACAATACTGTATGTAATAAACAGACATGCATAATATTTCTGGTCCTGAACAGAATCATAACCAGATAAAAGCTCTGCGGATTTCTGTGTTTTCTTGTTTTCTCATTGTAATTGTATTTTGAAGCAGTTTGGAGTTAATGTCATTTAAATAAAAGGCTAAATCATTTCGAATCATTTTGTCTTAATTTGTTAATGCTGTCTGCAAAGTAGGGCGTAGTACTCTTTGCCTCTACCAACATATTTGACCATATTTAAATCCATTCCAAACACCTCCCGTTCAGCACAGAAAATATGAGAAATATATGTAAATACTTGGCTGTCTAATCATATCTTAATTGCTTATATTAATTTGAATACCGCAATATTACACAGATTTACAAAGTGAGTAGCTTGTAATACCTTTTGATGAACTAATAAGCTAATTATTGTTCACTTTGTAGCTTTTAACCAACATTTATGATCAAATTAAGTGCCGAGCACTCTCGAACATGCTGAAAATGCACAATATGAGGTGCAAGGTTGAAGTTTGAGGTAAACAAACTCATTAATAGAGTCTCTTCCCCCGGCTGCTCTCAGAGAGGGAGGTCACACAGGTGACCAGTCAGACTCTCCCGAAGGACCGCTTGGTTTTTGCAACAGCTGGTCAATTAATTGGCTGAGGAATCTCTTCCTCCGTCCCATCTCAACTGGAGTTTATGCATGTTATCTTTATCATTGAGTTAATGGGACCGAAAAGTTTTTTTTGTTGTGTGAATGATACGCTATTTTGGCTGCTATTTGGTTTATTAACTTCCTCGTTCCTCTGAGACTAGAAGTATTCTACCTGAATAAAGCTGAATTAATGGACAACAAGTCCCATCTCTCTTTTTCCGATATGAGCAGTAATTGGACACATTGCCATAATATGAAATCTCTGGTCCTCCTACAAAAAGGAGGGACTCATTAAAAGTCTTTTTTTGGGTCACCGTGAGGATTTAATTGGCACAAGGTTGTTATTCGTTGGGCATCTAAACTAGAACCTTTTATAATTAGGTGACTTTAAAATAGGAAAATTTTCATGAGATGATTTACTGTACACTACATGGACAAAGCTATTGGGATACCCCCCTGTAATTAACATATTTATCTATTCAAGTAATTCCAGTCAAAACAAATATTAATGCAACACCTTATTAAATAATTTTATTTCTATCTTGTTACGACAGTTTTGGAAGAGCCTTGTTCTGTTCTAAAAATGTCTGTACCCCTGTGTACAAGTCATTGATAGGTTTAGTCGAGTGTTTGTCTCAAAAGTGTTCAGGTGGGATCAGGTCTGGACTTTATGCAAACCAGTCAAATTCTTCCACACTCGACTGAATCAATAATTTCTTTTTGAACCTTTCTTTGTGGACAGCATTGTCATGCTGGAATAGAAAAGGCACCTGCCCGAAGTGTTGATATAATATTAAAAGCTCACCATTCTCTCAGTGGTTCTCAAACTGGGGGCCCCAAGATGGATCCAGGGGGTCCACAGAGTTTGTGGCATTTGATGAAATATATAAATGTATCATAGATTTTATGCAATCAAACCTCAGAAAAGACCAAAAAATGGATGTTCCAGCATTGTTTAACTCAATATGTTTTTGTTTTAATTAAAATGGAAAGTTTAAGGTCTAAAGCCCATTGCACATTGAGTCTGAAATTTGCGTCCGAAATTTCTGCACGTTAAAAAATAAATACGACTTCACGTTGTGTCAATCACATTTACACACTGCCTCCGATATTTTCGTCCGTCATAAAAAAATCGGACCGGGTTCGATTTTCTGCGTTTTTCGCATCCGTATCAAGCATGTTGAGTGGCCTTTTATAACAATTCAGAGACACCGTACAAACAAGAGCCAAATGTGAAAAAACGCATACGAAAATTTTGGACTGTATGTGCAAAGACCTTAAGTCTTTATTTAGGGGGCCGCAAAGCGATGCACTCTACACAAAGGGGGCCCTTACAACAAAAAAGTTTGAGAACCGCTGCTCTAGAATATCATATTATGCTGTGGCATTAAGAAGTCAAACCTGTTCATTATAAGGGGGCTTTCGATACTTTTGTCTGTATAGTGTATGTGACGCTGTATAAAATAGTTCAAGTCCTGCTATGTTTCATTGGGGCTCCAAGGGACACATTGGGGTTGTCAGGCTGCATGGTGTTCACGAAATGTAGTGATGGTAGGGAGTTTTATTATCAGTATGGAAAATGCTGCGTTCATAGCAGAATAAAATAAGTAATAGCTAAAAAACACAGATGGACATCAGTGGTTAAATATAAATTTAGATCAATTGTTTGGTCGAAATGATTGGTATAGACAAATTAGTGTTCCCTGGATATTGACACCCTTGCTTGCAGTACAGGCCATTTTAATGCCTTTCCAAAAAGCTTTTTGACCTTCTCTCATAATGAACACATAGATTTGTTACTTGATGTGAGTCAGGAGCATTTTCAAGTTGTTTGCTCAAATACCAGGTAAATGTATTTGCAGTGGTTCCAGATTCAATGTACGGGGCTGAGTTTCTCTCAAGGAGATACTTGATCGCAGGGAATTGTTCTTTATGGCCAGCCTATGTGATGTAAGAAAACACAGACCACTCAGAGAAAATGAGTGGAAAAAGTGGTGACAGTGTAAAAGAAAGTCCTTTCAGTTTCAAGATTTAAGAGCCGATCTACACTTTTCTACACTCATTCTTCTGTGGAGCACAAAGGATATTTTGAGAAATGTCTCGGTGGTTTTGTGTCCATACAATGCAAGTCAATGGGGGCCAATGAAAGTCAGAGATTACCAAAGATTCTGCAGAGGTGTTGACAGAAGGATTTCATGGTTAAAGATTCAAAAGATGGTCAGTCAAATTTTGTCGTGTTGCAGGTTTGTGAAGGGTGATGCTGCCCCTGAGGAAAATAGTTTTCTGTGTAACTTAAAGGTGCAGTTTGTTACAATTTTGCAGTAAAATATCCAAAAACCACTAGGCTAGTGTTATATATTTTGTTCAGCTGAGTACTTACGATATCTCAAATGTTTCCAACTACTTGTAAATCGTGAGAAAATTGCCATTCTAAACAGTGACACGGGGCTGTGCAGTCGCCTGTCAATGGCATCATATCCGTGTTTCCCTTTGTTACCACCTTTACTGACGTAGAAATCGCATGACAACAGTGTCGTGGACATATGCGGCAGTAGTGTCTAGCGTCTAGCAAGCCACTAGCTTTTTTCGAGCAGTCACTTATTTATGGACCACAATTATACGCAACATTTATAAAACTTTACTACGTTACCTCATCCGCTAACATGATTTCTCGTTCCCGTCTGATTGATGGCCATTCAGCGGTGGAGTTGAAGACAACAGATCCCATCATTCCACGCTCTTTCACAGCGTCATCAAGCTACGGCATTGTTGTTGTTTTGATCGCCCTCTAGCGGCGGTTTTTACAAACTGCACCTTTAAAGTCCTAGTGAAATAAAAAATGACAATTCCTATTTTCACTAAATATTGCAGCGTTTATTGTAAATACCTTATCAGTGCGAGTCATTCTCTTTTTAAAATCCATTTGCCCTCATAAACTTCAGTTAAAATCTGAATATGCACTTCCGCCTTCTAGTGACTAGATCCATCTCAAGTGACGCAAGTTAGAGGGCTTGGGTGGAGTATCCTTAAACTCCTCCCCTTCAACTGTCAGTCTGCTCTCAGTTCCATTTCAAAATTCAACGGCTGTTTTTATACTTCCAATCAAATCACAGTGAAAAAACAAGCCACGTCCACAATTTTTTCTCATTCGAAATTCCATTTCACTCGGAAATGCATCAGAATACGGAAACAAAAATTATCGCAACTTCTTGTTCGCTGGGACATTAACATTGTCAGACCATGTCATGAAATTCATGGTTTGTTAATATAATGCAGGCTCACTCTCGCTCGAATTCAAGGTAAATCATCAACGCTATCATCTCTTACATGTGTTTTATTGAAGTCAATACACCGTAAGTGGCTAAAACGCATGGAAACGCATTACTTTACTTCGTGAACAAGTGCGTGGTCCTTGTTGCTTTTCTTTTCACGCGAACTGTGCCACAGTTCGAGTGCAACCGCACTCAGACCACCTTCTTCAGGTAGTCTCAGGTTCGGTGCGTCGGTGCGCACCCGAGTTCGCTTGATAGCTTTCACATTAGGGATTTTTCTTGCAAACTGTGCCCCGTTCCCAACTAAACCTCAAGTGTGAAAGCCAACTTCTGTATAAGATTTCTGTTATTCTGTGCAACACACCAGCACATTACTTTTTTTATTTTACTCTCATTCTCTCACCTGACCAATCTGTATCACTCTTACTTTCGTTGTTGACCCTGAGGGGGGTTGTGCTGTCTGACACCCCTTCAGGGGAAGGCAGAAGATCCAGAAATAGCGATAGACACATTCGATAGAAAGCCATTTCGACCAATATGCTCTTCTCACTATGGCTCCCGTGAGACCAGACAGCTGACGTTACTCATATTAAAGAAAAATACAGTTTTGTGTGGCTCGCCCTTCACAGCCAAAGGTCAAGACCATACTGGTGGAACCGAAACACTCCATTACACGTGATGTCATTTCTGCTGTAACATTTGTCTTACAGTAGTGTTGAAATGCTGATATTCATTCTTACACACTTGAATGTGTTATTTCAGTTGTAAAGTTGGTCATTTAAATTGTAGTTTTTAGTTGGATGAACGGTTTTAAGTTATAATTTCCGTGGTGGTTATTTATTATCGTGCTGTAAAGTTGCTTTCTGCTTTCCGTTCTGCGTTTGACATGGAAATTACTGTGTTTACTGGCTTATGGATTTCATTTGTAAGTACATTACTGTAACTACATGTTTATTTGTTGTTTTCACAAACTGAGGTGCAAGTCAAAATCATTTCCTGAGGTGATCAACATCTATTGTCAATAGAGCTTAATTTGTATTGAAACTGTATTTTATTGATCCTCTTATTACAGTAGGTTACAGAAATATGCTTTACTGAAAAAACATGCTAAAATATTGGGACAAATTGCGCAATTCACATTCAGCCTTAAATGTTTTTAATTAATCTGATTTCCAGCTGGAACTGCCACATTCGCGCTTTCCAAAAATGGAGTCCACCAAAACTATTTCCTTGTACAACAACCACAAATATATGTGAATAAGTCCCTGTTGTGCTTCCATTAGCTTTTGGTTTTTATTTTTACTTAACTTATTTTTAATATTCCTTGAATGTACTGAACGATTGGCATGAATGTAAAATACGGTACTTCCTACTGTAGACGGCTGTAAAAATCTTGACCAACTCATTCATTCATGTTTTGATACATACTGTATAAGGTCAAAACCGCTAGTAAAATGACCCTTGGTGCGCGACTGCATCGCTCCCTATTTGCGTACGCCTGCCGCGTGTTTACATTTAAAATAACTACATTGCACACACGCAAAAGGTGCGAATTGTGAATCGCCCCTTAAAGCATACGGGGAAGGTTTGATTCATGAATGATTCCAGACCGATTTCTGGTGGCAGAAATAAAGGATGTTGAATCGGTTTGCTCTGGAACTGGCGAATACCCAATAGCAAATTCTCTCCAGCCAAGCTGGATCCATAAATCACCCATTTACCATTAGCGACCCCAATATCTGTCACAGCAGTAGAATTATGGCCTTTCAAATGAAAATATCAAGTATTTTATTGAAATAAGAAAATGTCCCCAGGTCCTCCTACAGCAAATGAAATTATGCATGACCTCTTCATTATTGTGTTTAATAAGTGATCCTGGACTCCACTGCTCTCTTGAAGAAAACGACGGAGAGGAATGAGCGACGGATGGCCGATATGAGATTGCAGGAACGCTACATGCTATCATTATCGCATGTACACAAATCACGAATAATCAGAGCTTAATCGTGTGAGACAGCTGCATTTTATTAGCAAACATAATCTGAATATTTAATAAACACCTCTCTCTCAACAGGTATTGTTCTGGCTTTGTGAAAACTATTTATTAACTTATGACAGATTGCTTTAATGTTTCCTAATTTCTTTGTAAGTCACTTTGGATATACTAAATGCCTACATGTAAATGATTATTAAATAAGTTGAAGATGAATTTGCAGGACAAAACATTACTTTTTTTTAAAGAGAACCACAGGGCTGCCTCTTATAGTCATATTGCATATGAATATTGTATTTCGGTTGTTGGGTTAGACCAGATATTTTAGTTTTGTGCTAAATCTTTATACAAAGTTTTGCAGTCCAGTGCTGTTGCTGACAAATTGAGATGCATTGAGAATCATTTTGGAATCAGCTCCTTGACTCCTTGAATCAATTCGAATCACCCCTTGTTTACCTCTCTCTCTCTCTCTCTCTCTCTCTCTCTCTCTCTCTCACTCACTGTTACAAGGGCAGTCACAAAAAAGAGTAATACAAATGCCCCAAAAGGCGTCAGGTAAACATGCCTCTCATTGGTATTCATTGGCCCAGGGAATGTGAGATGGCCATCAGAGTTTTCATTTAATCAGGTTCTTATGGGGGGTCAGAAACAGCTCCTCTTTGTGCAGGAGCTGAGGGGTGCAGACTGTCAGAGGAGATTACTAGGGGATTGGCATGGCGGCAGAGCCAAGGAGGAATGGAACCTGGAGCTGAGTTAAGTAATTGGATTCTTGTTCGGTAAATGAGTATGTGAGATTGTGTGTGTGTCCAAAGATACTCATGAGTGTAGCGTGTAGAGGGAGATACATGTCATAACCCTTTATTACAGTGCACACTTGTGCACATCTATGTCCTGGTTTGCTAAATAACACATGACTGTATGCACGCTTGTCACCTCCGGCGATTGTCAAGTACATTATCAGCCATCACACAATACTGGGCCTCACAAATCTTGTGATTGGTTTCACAGGAGACCTAGATCTGGAAATGCCAGTGCTTTAGGCTGGAAAAGTTAATGGGGTTAAATGGTGTTAAAGGTTTCGGTAAGGTTTTGTTTTAGACTTGGATTTTTGGCTTTCTGTGCATTTTTTTGGTTTTAGCAGACATTCTTCTTTAGATTTAGTTTAGTTTTGGTAATGGGGAAAGCATGACTCGTGGGTTAGATTCCCAGGAAATGCCTAGACTGATAATGTACAGTATATCTCAAACAGACTGTTAGTTGCTTTGGAATGAAAGTGCTTAGATTTGTCGTCAGCAAGCTTAAAGTTGCGCAGCTGGTGGTGAACTATTGCAGCATCTGGCTTTGGAATCTGTGTGCACCCTGCTGTCGAGAGAGCATTTTGGCACACGTCAGCATGACAGCACAAGTCAGATAGCATTTCTACCCAGCATGCACCTGATGCCGATCACTTGTGATCAGTTCTGAACAGAAACAGCAGAATGTCAAAAAGAGATTTTTTTTATTTACCTTAATTTCCCTGTAGTTTAGTTTAATTACCAAAAATATATGACAGCGACCTTTAAATTGATTAAAATGATTAAAATTTATTAAAGGTGATAAAAGTCACCACCAGCCAAAATTCTAAACACACACAGTATGCCGAAAAGCACATTTGGGTTAATCTGGCGTAGTGTTTCCTTACAAAGTGACATTGCCAACTACTGGCCTGGCATGCACAATGCAGCATATTAGTTGTTTTTACAAATTGGTGTGAACATGTATCATTTTGATGTGTTGTGTGTACGTGAAACATTTTTTTTACATTGTGTAAACATACCCTAAACTAACTTCTGCAGATCTGTTTCGTGACCTTTCACCTTTAAAGGGACAGTTCGCCCAAAAACCAAAATTCTGTCATCATTTAACCACCCCCTAGTCTAAATTTTGTTGTTGTGCTGAACACAAAAGGAGGTATATTTAGAAGAATGTTTGTATCCTTCCAGTTCTGGGGCACTGTTGACTTCCATAGTAGGGGTAAAGCTACTATTGTAGTTAATGATGCCCCAGAACTGTTTAGTTTCCCATATTTTTCAAAATATCCGAACTATAGCCAACATGTCAATGTATTGCTCGCCTCCCAGGCTCTGTATATATGCTAAACGTCAGTGCTTGATTCCCGATTCTGTCTGATTCTCTTATTCTGCTGCTGTAATACACCACAGAATGGGATTGTTTGACAGTAAGGTTGCGTTTGTCTCGAGAGAGAGCAGAGAAGAGATCTGCTGTGCTTAAACCAGTAAAGAATGCAATATTCAGTCACCATTACAGAGAACTCTAGAGACTCTCCCAGTTGAAGCTCTCAAGGTAGCATCTCCGATTTAACCAGTCAGCCGCGACGAGCAGATTGTCCTTCATTTACTGTCTGCCCTGTCTTTCGTTTCCCTCTCATTCTCTCTCTCTCCGGCTCATATATAACCCCCTTTTCCACCGCACACACCTCCGTGTCCCTGCATCAGCAGCCTTGAGGAGGTAAATGGTGTGAAGCTGACTTTTGGCTCCATCCGTCTCCAGGGCCCATGTGCCCCTGTGTGTGTGGCGGAGCAGGGTGGGGTCGATGGGTTGGCAGCTTCGCCAAGATGAATCACCTCCACTCGCCTACAATGGATTCATCTGGTTGCTCCATTTCCAAAAGCACTGGGGGGGATGCGCTCTGACGTCTATTAGTCGGTCGGGGGGAACAGATGTGATGTATAAAGCCTGTTTTTCTTTCTCTTTTCTCTCCTAATGAATTAGAGCAGTTGGTGTGTTAATCTGCAAAAAAATCACATCCGTGACGCAGAAAAGCCGTACAAAAAGACCTGTTGTCAATTAGGACGACTCTCTTTTTATATTTTCTCTCGTTTAGATGCAAATTACTGTACAGCTATGGCTGTGATTGGACGGAACGTGCATCTTATTCTCCCTCCCCTGCCTGCATCCCCCATTAGATATATGAGCATCATTTTTCAAACTAAATTGAGCCCTCTTGGAAGCAGTCTGCCAATTCTCTTCTTTGTCTGAAAATTGTTCGAATATTCGGCAGAGTCTTCCAGATGGCTGATTGCCTAACATTCTCATTTTTTCCCTTTTTTCCCCCTTCCTCTCGTTGGATGCTGCCAACTGGTGTGAAGGGGGCTGTCTCTCCTCTATAGTCAGCTATTAAGAACTAAATCTCGCATTGTACGTCTCTTTCTAACAGATGGTAACCCTTCTACCCCTTGCCAAATTCAGCGCTGCAAATAAGCACGTGTGTGCGAGCGTGTTTGTCCGGACGAGCAGGGAAACGAAGGGTGAGAGGAAAAGAGAGAGCACGGATTTTATTCTATGCTCGAGAGCGTTTATGTCGTCTGTTCTCGTAGAAACGCATCCATGCAATTCTTTGGCAAATTTTCTCACTTCTGAGTACCGAAGCGACCGCCATATCAATGACTGTTTCAAAACATGCCAATGGACTGTCATTGCTGAGCTTTAGTAGAGCTCTCAATTGTCTAAAAACTAATATTGTTTTGTGCATTCTGTGTTTGTATAGTAAGGCAATGTTGCGATTATTCAGCCTGCTTTGCTTCAAGGTTGAAGGGCGAGTCACGGACAAACCCTTTAACTTAGCTGACCTGGTGTCTGCTTCATTACCTTTAATGTCACACTGCTGTTATATATGACGTGCTCGTTCTGGTTTCCATCTGTGTGGGTTCGGTCAGGGCTGACAGATGTATCTGGCCTCTGGTGCGAGTCTCAGGGTGATGCCTGCTGCAGATGTTAACTGGTCGGGCGATCTGGGGAAATAAGGAAGAGATGTCACTGCCTTTGGGCCACCTTACTATGACTAATGTATCTATGTGACAGTCTGGACGGTTTCATCTCTTCTTTGATTAGGTCTGGTTAGCTCTTGACTTAAATCTCTTTATCTCATGCTGCCTGTCTCTGAAGCCTCTTTCAGGTCTTCCTTTCTACCTCAGGTGGATAGAGTTGGGATGTTTGATTCATTTGGTTTTCGGTTCATTGATTCAGTTTAATTGAACTGGTTTAAAACCAAATGATTTAGAATTTTGTCTGAGACAGCAAGTTCCTGTAATAAAATAATTACTGTTGACCACTGTTTGTAAGTTCCACTAATAAGTGAGGTTTCTTTGGATATGTTTAAAGATTGTGTGTGTAAATGTGCTGTAGTTTTACTGTTAAAATACACTGTCCATCCTATCTTCCTGTAGTAGCCCTTAGAATCAGGGCTTGAAGTTTGGCGTGGGGAATGCACATCATTTAAATAATTCTGTACAAAATCTAGTGTATTTTCTTCATCTGTATTGAAATTTTAAAACAAAACCTCAGACACGAACAATGAAGTGAACACATAAAACAATCAGTCTTTATAAGTTCCATAAATAGTTTATTTATAATAAATGCTGTCTTTCATGTTTCAGTTCAATTTTAGTCATATTTTTGTGACGTTTTTCTTGTGACTTCTTAACAATAGTTTAGTTAGCAAAGTTTTGATAGATGTAAGAACTGGAAATACACAGGTCACTTACTGTAAAATGATGTGTATGTTAATTAATGAAGGTGATTATTTTAGATGGAAAAGTTTTTCTCCCTTACAGAACCTTTAAACCCTCATGTTACCCATGTAAGGGAGGACTTTCCCCCAGTTTAAAAAACAAAATTCAGGCCCTGCTTAAAGAGTACATAACATGAGATCATGAAAATGACATTTCATGCAGTGTGTCATGTTGCCGTGTTTAAAAGTAAGCAGTCTGCCAAGTTGTAAATCCGAAGGTGAATGAATAACAAAGTTTTTGTCTTGGAAAAGGGGAGTCGACTCTGAATCACGCAAACGAGTCGTCCGTAGTCCGATTCGCGAACTGCTGCGGATTTACGTCGCTACATATAGTCCCCGCCTACGTTTTGCTAGGACTGCCCGCAAAAACTTCACTCTTCTCCCCCAAACACTGTAGCTCTTGAGCCTCATTCGCGGTAGACCAATCACAGCAGACTAGACCATCTGACCAATCACATCAGACTAGGCTAGCTGAAAGGAGGGGATTAGACAGATGAATCGCGGAACGAATCATTTGAGAGTCAGTCAAGAAGTAAGGTAAGAATAACGGCCTATTATTACAAAATAATAGTGTTTTTACACCTTCTATGCACATAAACTTGTTGTTGGACACTCCATAAACCAAAGTAGGACCTTAAAAATCCCTAGTTACGTATGTACTCTTTAAGAGCTTTTATTGTTACAAACTTTCTCTACTTCTTCCCACACTTGTGTTTTGAGTTTGATACATTGGCCAAAAATAGAAAATAAACACAATAAACCCTATCTCAAACAGGTTTTAGTTGGAAAGGTCGGTCACTGTCAGATATGTTTGGAAAACCTCCTTTAAATGGACAGTTCACCCCAAAACGATAATTCTGTCATCATTTACTCACCCTCAGGTTGTTCCAAATCTTTATTAATTTCTTTGTTCTGCTGAACACAAAGGAAGACATTCTTCCAAATATCTTCCTTTGTGTATAGCAGAGCAAAGATATTTGTACAGGTTTGGTACAATCTGATGATGATAAATGAAGGCTTTTGAAGGTTGAACTATCCCTTTACAACAATTTTTGCCATGATTGGAACTATTTGCAACTTTTTTCCAATTCGTGATTGTGTTTGTTGCAAATAAATAAATTCCTGTTCGAAGAAAATATTTAGAAAGAAAATATAAGGTTCACATAAATCTGTTGTACTATACTTTCATCTCAAAGTGATTTCTCAGCTGTTCTAATCTGATTTCTCTGTGTTCAAGACACTTTATGCAGAAAATACAAAGCTAAGAAAGAAATACAAACAAAAGTCACAACCTAACATGATGTTGACCTTATAAGAGTCGTTCAAATACACAGTTGGAATAAACTCATTGTTGTCTACAAGCTGGTTTGAATGGACTGTTGAAGTATGTATTCTCCATTTCTTTCTGCTCTCTCTCAGAATCACTTCTCCACAGAAGTGGCTCCAGTGGGGACGGGGACAGCTGGAGTGGCCTGTAGTCAAAGTGAAATTGTATTTCTGTGACGTTCATGATTTAAAAAGACGAGCTTTTTCAGCACAGGTGAGGGGTGTAATTGAATAGCGATGAGGAGTGACAAGCTTTGGCAGCTTTCTAAATAACCCTTTGCAGGCCCATCTCTCCTATCAGACCTGTATAAATCCACAGCAGTGGACACTGACAGTCAGAATTTAACACCGCTGTCCTTAACTCCATCAATAACAGACTCTTTCATTCATTCTTTCACTGAGATACCCATATTTACAATTTCATACATATTTACATACTCGCTCAATCACTGTTTATTCATTAATTCACGGAGTTTATTCATTCATTAATACACCAACCTTGATATTTAGTATACAACATCAATATGTTGTATTCAATGACAATTACATATGCGTAATGTGCTAAAGTGTATATGTGTGTTTTTCTTTTGTTGTGTATTGTACAGAAATACATGCATGTTGTGGCATTGGTGCTTTTTGAGATGTTTGAGTTCGGTTGTATCTGTTCAAAGCAAAAACTAATAAATGTAGCGTGTGACCGTCACACTAAATAAAGTTATTTGTTCCCTTTTCTTTTTTTCTTTTCATTTCTTCTTTCATTCTTCGTTCTTAAAGTTAGTGCCGTGTTTATGCAGCGTGGTAATCAAACTCTGTGAGCTTCTTAGGAAAGCTTCTTTTTTGTTTCTGAGAAAAGAAATGGAAACGTAGATTGCGCGCTCTGAGCACTGACCTCCATACGCTGTAATCATAGCAGCTAATGTGACACACGCGCACACACACACACACACGCACACACACACGCACGCACGCACGCACGCACGCACGCGCGCACACACACGCACACGCACACGCACACACACGCACACGCACACACACACGCACACACACACACACTAAACAAAAAAAAGCAGAAACGGAGAGGGAAAACAAAAATGTCAGTAAATGTTTTATGTAGGTGTACGCGTGTGTGTTTGTGTTAGCACCTTCATCTGGTCAGTAGTCAGTGAGGGATGCAGCACTGGGTCATTAAACATCCCTCTGCTTTTTCTATAAGGAGTGCAATGCTGTTTTATACGGCCATTGGAGCTGAACCTCGTAGTCACATCCATAAAGGACAAACATTCAAAGTTACACAAAGCAATTCCAGCCACCGGGGAAGCGAAGAGCCCTATAAAAAACCTCCTGCTGAAATTAGGATTTGCACCTTTGCCCGATTGCCGGATTGTCCTTGATTTGTCCTTCAGAAAATACTTGACTAATGAATTAAAGATGATACAGAAAGATTGCAGGTGGCACTTCCATATTAATGCCTTGTTTAACAAAGAAATCTCATTTGGCAGCACACATACATAATTTCAACCTCTTATTAATATGAACTTGTGATAAAAACTTGAATGCCTTGAGTAGCTTCAATGTCTCTAAAGTGCTGGTGAAGCAACAGTTTTAAAGTACTGTAATTAAACTACCATCTTATTTACAGTATTTATTGTTTTCAAAGACAAAGTAAATATGTGTCAAAGTCTAGCAGTTATCATTTGGCATACAATACAGCCTCGGGCACACAGTCTCATATGCTGGTTTTTGTTTCAAACTGCATTATAAATTCAATGACAAACCATAAATTTGAGTGTTTAAGCAAAGTTTTGATGAACAAGTATGATGAAATACCTGGATAAGCTGGATCTGATGTGATGCACTCTCTAGCAAACAATGCTTGGCGAGCCAGACAGGGTGCAAGAGTATCGGAATATACATTATGCAAACCCTAATCCATAATCTGTGGTGTTGCCTGCATATTGAACACACGCTTTGTTCCAAGATAATGCGCTTTCATGTTCAGTGGCTAAATTGGTAAATTTCTTACAAATCAGGAGAGGATTACCTTTTTCATAATTGAGGACTTTATTTACGACGGCTCACGTTTCAAACTGATTTCAGGAACCAGTTTTGCATGTAATGGGGAGAACATAAAAACAGTTGTGTGGTGGCACTGCCTGTGAAGAGGGAAGGCCAATTGTAATTTGTATATCATGCGGGTGAGACCAGAAATCATTGATCTTAACTCTTTAATATTCAACAGTGCTGATAAGGAGAGTCGGAGACTAATGAAGAATGCTTTGAGTTCTCTGGCCTATTTCAACAGCTATAGTAAAAGTGATTGTGCAGTCAGAAATCAAAGCCCTCCTCCTTTTTATTAAACGTACTTAAACTTTATTTTTTTGTGCCCTGTTTATAACACATAGGTGAATAACAACTGGAAAAAGGTGTTAAAGTCATAAAAAGGCATATGTGGTAAATGATTCAAAGCACTGGACACTTAAATTTGGCACTCTTTATCCTCTTTTTCAACTGACACCTCTGCTTTAGCTTGAGGTTGAAATGAAAATAAAGGTGCTTAAAAGGTTCTTCACAGCGATGCCATAGAAGAACCATTTTTGGTTCCACAAAGAACCATTCAGTGAAAGGTTCTTTAAAGAACCAGCTCTTTCTTACCTTTTTATCATCTGAAGAACCTTTTTTCGCCACAAAGAACCTTTTGTGAAACAGAAAGGTTCTTCAGATGTTGAAGGTTCTTTATGGAACCGAAAGGTTCTTCTAATCTATGGCATCGAAGAACCTTTTGAAGGACCTTTTTAAAAGTGTACATTAGCAACATCAGCTGTGTCTCAGTTTGGAGGCTGGATCCTTTCGAAGACTACGCCTTTAAAGTCCAATTCCGAGTCTTTGAAGTCCATGATGGTTAAACTGAAACAGTGACAATGGCCCATTTTCTACAGATGACATACTTTTACTTATGTTTTGAATATTTATTTAAAAAATGTAGTTGTTGTGAAATCTTGGGATAAGCGAGGCTGTGAGGGATCCATTTGTTCCAGACTCTAAAATTGGACTTAATTATTATCCCAACAATTTCAAAGTTTCTTGCACTCTTTATTTAAAAAAGTGTGATTTAAAAGTTTTTAGTAGCTTTGAAATTGCTACAATTTTATCAGCTGCTTATACCGTATATCTTCATGGATGCAATAACTAAAAACAATAAGAGACCACTCCAGTTTTGCCTTTAATCAGCATTTCATGCAATGTGACTGTTTCATTTCAGCATGTGTTGAATTTGAACTGAAACAAATCTCAGGAATGGCAATTTGAAAGACAAAGAGAATGCAAAGACGCGTGAAAGCTGTAAAAAATCGTTTTGTTGTTTAAACATATATACTGTAAAGAAATGTTCATATTCAAGTCTGCAAACATTGCATCTTTTTATTTACCAGTTTGTCCTGTTTTAATTTTCTGCAAATGAATGCAAAAACAAGAAGTTTTTACTTGGGACTTGGGAGAATGTTGTCAGTAGTTCACTGAATGAAACAAAGTAACCATTTTACTTTAACATTTACCTAGTAAATTCAAACAAATGTGTCTCTTTTTTTTACAGTTGTATATTTATTTACACGAGGCTTGAAGATCTTAAACATACAGTACACAAACATGTTTAGTGCATATGAGTAAAAATGTAAAATAAATGTAAATTGGATTATACTAGTAAAAACACGTGGGTGACATGCATTATTTAGTTTGCGTCATCTAAATAAAATGCACAACGGACAGGCAGATGTTTGCCGCCTGTAGAATTAATTCGCAATCTGAATCAATCTTTTTTCACAGCTGTGGTTGACAGCATCATATCCATTCATATCCAGAGCCTCCATCTCTGTCATTCCATTCCCAAGCGTTTTTAAATCTGATTGACATGCCCATACCAGACGCACACGCAATTGTCTACATTAATTAACAGCTTGATGCTGTGCTTTATTTCGTGGGGTTTTAACCCGAATCAATGGGTCACGACAAAAGCATTTAATTGGCGATAAGGAAGAAACAACACGCCTTTAATGTCGCATCGTAAATTATTCTTGTTTGCCTCCTCGGTTCGGAGCAAACAAGTGCCTTTGTCGTCCTTTTCTTTTAATTTTTCGGTGTTCTTTCTGGTTGGAAGAGACTGCCGGACAGATTGAGCAGTAAATTAAATTAATGTAGGCCATTCCTCAATCATTTTTCATTCCTTCAGAATGATTAAAGCTGATGTAAGAAGTTCATTAAAACAGAAAACATTAGACTCATTAAAAAGCCATTAAAACTATCGCGCCACCATGATTTATCCCGTCAGTAGGGAGGGAGGTAGAGCGACATGGAAGCGGGAACGCGAAAGGGGAGGAGAAATGGGAGAGCAGGCTCTTTCCAAGATGGAGAAGCTCTATCTGAGCTTCCTAATTTGGAGCTTTTGGAAAAGTCACAGGTGTTTATGTGCCTCGTGATGATCCAGATACGCAGTGGACTGTGTTGTAACAGGCTGATCCAAGATCAGCTCTCGGCGTATGTTTGTGTTATTGTGATCACTCTGGGTCTCATTTGGTGTGGACCGGGCTCCTGTGCTGTTAGCAACCCATAATGAGAGGCTTTATTACCCGTTATGAGTGAATCAACAGTGCCGCCTCCTTGCTTTTATTAGAAATCCTTCCCTCTTCGCCAGGGGCCGCTGGCATTTACTGCTTTAAATGTCATAGGAGCTGATATGAGGGCTGGGAGGAGGGGATGAGGGTATCTCGGGTCATTAGTCACAGTGATGGGTTAGGTGAACTCTGTGCTCTATCCGTTCCAGCCCAAGCTTTGAGGTGCTCCTGTAGCATGAGCTCTGTGAGAGACGCCAGCACCCAGAAACTTAAAACAGTCATATTTTTGTGACCTTTTTTTGTCTTTTATCTGCTTCGATCAAAGCCAAGCCATACCGAACGTTACATCAGCCATTGAGCTAGGAAATGTTAACAAACACAATTGTAGCCTGTCTCAGAGTTACTCCTCTTGAGAGAGCGCTTTTTGAACTAAAGCCTTGAAGTGATCGCGAATGACGAAAGAAAAGAACACAAGCAGCACTTGAGAAAGCTATGTATTTTTATTGTTAACGATTAGATAGGTAATCGATATTCAGGAAGATTTAAACAACAGTTATGAGCAATTCCATACAAAAGTGGACCATAACAATGAAAGAAAAGTTTTTACTATACTGATAGCTTGGATGTCAGTATTTGGTGGTTTAAATACCCATTTGTACCCAATATTCTTACTGTACTACAGTACCACTTCAGAAATCTTAACGAAATCAAGCAGTTTAAGTGACGTTGATATGTGATAAATAAACACAGAAACGATTCGAGCGTGGATACAAATGCGGTTTTATTTACTACACTGAAGGGGGAATAAAACCAACTAACTAACAAAGACCAAACACTAACAAACACACACACACACACACACACACACATAAAACGTAAAAGCAGTAAAGAATGAAAGAAATAGACAAAGCAAAGAAGTGGCGGTATTAAATCAGCTATTCGCATCTGCATAAACCATCAAGGACAAGCTCCTTATTTAAAAGGGGCAAAGCTTAAGCGCAGCTATTTAGAAATAGATCAGATACTTGCATTGGCTTCCTGGTTGTGCTGGGCAGCTCTGGTGCGCGTACAAACAGGTTTCAGTGTTCTGATGAGTTCAAAGCGAGCGGGTGAGTCCGTCGCATTCTTTCTTAGAACCGGATTGGCTGACGAATGTAGAATGGACTTAGCCGAAGCAAACTACCGGAAGAAGCTGTCTCGGAGGAGAGAGACAGGTCTTGAGAGGGTGAACAAACACGAACTTGCGGGAGCGTGAACACACACAATCGAACGAACATGAGCGAGCACGAACACACACAAAAGAGTGCGGTTTCCTGCGTGCCCAGATGTTTTAATCCCGGGGGCGTCACGCGCCTTCAAGGTGGGCGATCCAATGTGATGAGATAGTTTTGGGCGCGAAAACATGTTTCTTTGTCCGGCACACTAGCTCATTTGCATTTATGGTCGCCTGTGAGTTTGGAGCAGGAATAGTCTTTAGAATAAAATCAAATGAGTATGGTATAAAATACATTACTGTGCTATACACCATATTCTAAGAAACGAAGAGGGAAACATTTAGATATGAAACATGAAAGTGTTATAATTACATTGACCTGTAGTTTGTACAAGAATGTAAATATACACAGAATACCACTAAGCACACGTGCCTTTGCGGTTATAGGTGAAGGAGAATAACATGGGGACAAGCATACACTGGGGTGGTTGTATATAAACTTTAACCAGTCTTTTGTGGCTAAGGAAAGAGAAAGAGACATTCTTTTGGAAGAATTTGAGGCTCTCAGTCCCTGGGGGCCACATGGCTTTTCTCACTTTGGTTAACAGTCCTGTCCTCCCCCAAGAACCTCCTTTGAAGTCCAGGGGAGAGTATTGGAATCTGTCCTGGTCAGTGATGAAGGTGTTGAGATAGGGCAGTTGGACCAGACTCGTTGGTGCTTGGTAGAAGCCCTGCTGAGAGGTTACTGTGTTTTACGATCTTATGATTCCAGCTGGTAAACTTTGATCCGACCAGACCCTACACATCCATAACGGTCCATATTCCTCATAAATGGGCACATTAATATTCAAATAATAAAACATAGTTGTTCTATGAAGAGTTGCCACATCTCCATTTGTTGGGTATTATTGCTCCTGGTCCTACAAAGTATGTAGTCTTTTTTGTCACGTCCATAACACATGTATATTTCCCTCATCTTAAATTGAGGGTAGATTTGATATTTTTCTGACGTCTGGACTCTACCAACATGGGTTTGGGAAAATATAAACAGATTCAATATATTGGTAATAAATACATTCCCTGAGTGTTTATATTTCAAGTTTTGCTGCAAATGTCACATCCATAATGCTGGAATTGCCCGACTGCTGGTTTTGGTCACACACCCCTGATGTGTTTGTACAGTAGTTGTTTAGGTAGGGGAGAGTGAGCTCATTCATTAAAACATCACCCATTCTCATAAAATTACACCGAAAGTGACAGGAGTGCAAATGTTACAACCGTAATTGTACTGTAACACTTTCTAAATTGAACACAACTAGTTCAATATTATTTTATCTATATACTAGGGGTGGATATTGTGTGCACATCTGTCTGTAATAGTCAGATATCCACACATCTAACCATCTTTCTATTATAGATCAATTATAGATATGCTGGGAATGAACCAGCTAGGTTACTAGTCTTAAAGGGACATTTCACCCATCATTTACTCACCCTCAAGTTGTTCCAAACCTGTATAAAATTTTTTGTTTTGTTGAACACAAAGAGAGATATTTGGAAGAATGTTAGCTACTATGATTTCTGGGGCATCGTTGACTACCATAGTAGGAAATATTAAAATCTTTTTTTTGTTCTGCTTGTTCTGTTTTTTTTTATCAGTAGTATTTTACATAGCTGTTGTTGTTATTATTACACATTTCAACAAATTACAACAAACTTTTACATTTAATTATTATATTTTTTTCAAAATGACCAATACAATTTCAATACAGGCTATCCAAAACACATTATTGTTATACATTTAAGCTTTTACATAATTTACATTGCATTTGAATAAACCCATAGCATTTATTTGAAGTTTCCCCTGTGGTGGAATGAACTACCAGCCTCCCCCCGAACTGCAGCATCCTTCACAACTTTCAAAAAACAGCTCGAAACATACCTGTTCTGCATTTATTTGACTAACCAATAACTGTCTGTCTGTCTAAAAAAAAAATTCGTTGTTAATTCTCTCATTTGCTTACTCCAGCTTTAATCCTCCTAGTAGCATGGCCTTGTAAACTAACGCTACTGTTTAGCGTGTTGACAAAATGTGTATATGCTCTCCTTGTAAGTCGCTTTGGATAAAAGCTTCTGCCAAATGAATAAATGTATGTATAAATGTATGTAACTTTTTTAATGGGAACAACTTCTATATACAGTACCCTGGTAAACATACAGTATACCAACTTTCGAACCCCCTGCAATTCCCTCGTTTGGGAAAACCTGACTTGGGTAAATAAAATCTGGACATAACTGTGAATGTAAAACGTGTATGCTGGTGTGAAATGCCAAATTTACCCCATATTGAAAAATTCCACATCACAGAAGTAAAAATGGGTCACATGCCATTTCATGTTCATTTTAACACCGGGTTTCTACAAAAGCAATAATAGAAGTTCAAGGTGTTTCCGATGAACAGTGTCTGCAGGAACCAATCTTTTCCCTGCCCAGCTGTTGGTCAGAGTTCATGTATTGTTGCTGTAGAACAAGCCCCATGGAGAAAGCTTGGAAAAATTCCTGAACTTGAATAAGAGAGTTTATAAGTCGTTGTTGTGTCCATCCAAACACACAGTAACTCCACAAACAAACGGTCCACTCACAACCCTGCACTCGCTGGCGTAAAAATCTGTCATTTAATAAGTGAATGTGAGTTTTTTCTATTCATCTTAAAGCATATTTCAAAGAGACCATTCAAGGAGAAAGCCAGCAGCTAACAAAACCAAGGCCGTTTGCTAACAATTCAATTCAGTTTCAAGTGGACGAGACATTTTGGATCAGCTTGAAATAATGCTTCATAACTTTCTCCATGGCTGTGTCCTTACTTTCCTTTCAACCCACAAATCTGATATCCCGTCAGTCTCTTTGACTAATTCCGAACCTTCCTGCTCTATTTTTCTCCCATTCCTGTCCTCTTTCTCTTTATTTCCTCACAGTTGCGTGTCACCGAGAAAGTTTGCAACAAAGAAGCACCCTCTTATTATTCATTCCGATTCTTTATAGGTTAGCCTGTCAGTTCAATGAATATTTAAATATTCATCGCATCCTTTGAAAACCAGATGGAAATGCAGCGTCTTGCCGCCATCGAATATTCACTGTGCGCGCGAGGGCTGAGCATCAGACTCTGTTTTTTCTTTACTCCCGCTTGTTATCTCAGACACATCCCTCACCTTTGTCTTTGAACGCACACTTAAACACGTACCAAACAGATGGAAATTCACGCACATCAAACGTACGCGGTCAGGCACAGATACCATCGCGTGCCAGATCTCGGCCCACGCTACTGAAAGGGAATCGGGAATTGTGAGGAGCACGGCCCGTGAGGCTCTTCTCTTATGCAAAACAGGCCTTGTGTAAAGTAGTGTAATTGCATGTGATGCGGCCAAGTGGCCGGTCTGACAGGGAGAAGCCGTTGATGTATTGGTAGCTGGTTAAACTTGTTAGCGGTGGTGTGCCGACCAGCGGAGGGGAAAGAGAGTGGGAATCGGGGACAATCAGAGAGAATAGATTATGAAGGCAGCAATGTGGAGCTAAGTGTCTGTCTCTCTTGTTGCTGCCATGAAACAGGAAATGGAGGGTGGCACTAACATTATTTCATTAATTACTTCTCAGTTTGTCTTTGTGATGACAGACCATCCCCCTGTGCCCCAACGACGATATCCATTGGCAAGTACTTAGATCTGTTCTGCTGCTGGACGTAAAGGCATAGTTCACCCCAAAATGAAAATTCTGTCTGTTTACTCACCCTCTTGTCATTTCAAACTTGTATGACTTTCTTTCAGCTGCAGAAGATATTTTGATAAATGTTCTTACCGAAGGTGGTACTCATTGTCTTGCGTTGCTTTCGTCTCCATACAATAGAAGGGAATGGGTACCGCTGTTGTTCAGTTACCAACATTCTTCTAAATATCTTCTTTTGTGTTCTGCAGAAGGAAAGTCATACTCAATAAGTCAAAGTCAATGACATGAGGGCGAGTAAATGATGACAGAATTTCCATTTTTGGGTACCGCTGTGGCCCAGATGTGAAAATCTGATATTGTGACAGCTTGAACACACCGTCGTTTCTAATCCAGTTCCACAATGTGGGATTGTGAGAAGAAGTGCAAAGTTGAACTCTAGTTAGTCCAAGCTAGAGTTTTTCTCAAGTACCCTTTGAGAATACGTTCTATTGTGGGTTTTTGTGTGTGTGAGTGATAATGTGTGAGTAGTTTTGTATTTTGCTGGTGGTAAAGAGTCGTGTGTAGCCAGGGGCAGCAGAGCATGTCCAGTCTGTCAGGGTCCACAGCAGACAGTGGGAGAAAAAGTGGTCAACACCAGGGAGAACAGCTGCAGTCTCCACAGCTAGGCTATGCCTGAGTGGGCCAGACCATTGGTTGCACGGCCCCCTGCTCTCCAGGGCCCGACACAGGGCCAGCACTCTCCCAGAACCCCAATGAAGCAGCCTGACAAGCAGCCTCTAGCCCCACATGAATAAGTCAGACCTGCCTTTGCCAATCAATCTATCAGTCAGTCAGTCAAGCAGAGGAACACATGAATGCATTACACGCACCTCTAGTACACAGAATCTAGGAACACAGGCCATTCTTATTCAGGATGTATGAGCCATATGAAATCTGCTCCTGCTGTAATGGGAATACTCTTCTATGTTCACAACATTGTATCAGAAATCAAAACATGCACTGCAACCACTGTTTTAATGCTTAAAGGAATAGTTTGCCCCAAAATGAAAATTCTGTCATCATTTACCCACATCCAAGTTGTTCCAAAACTGTATAAAATTCTTTGTTCTGCTGAACACAGAAGGAGATATTTTGAAGAATGTGGGAAACTAAACAGTTCTGGGGCACCATTGACTGCAGTCGTTGTTTTCCCCTACTATGGAAGTCAACTGTTTAGTTTCCCACATTATTCTAAATATCTTTTTGTGTGTGTTCAGCAGAACAACGAAATTTACACAGGATTGGAAGAACGTGAGGTTGAGTAAATGATGACAGAATTTTTATTTTTGGGTGAACTATCCCTTTAGGTGTCTGTTTGATTTTTAACTTGATTTTTGTCATTGTTTTTAGGTGGAGCCATTGCGTGACCAGAGAACTTTGATTGACAGAAGAGATCATTTCCTCTGTGATTGGTGAGTCCATTTCTTCTTAGGGTGTGTTCACATATGCCATGTTTGGTTTGATTAAAACGAACTCTGGTGCGCTTGCTCTGTTGGTGTGGTTTAATGGTGTAAGTGTGAACGCTGCCACCCCGACCCTGGTGCGCACCTAACAACCGAATCCCTGTGCGGTTCGATTGAAATATGAAAGCAACACGGACCAAAGTCATCGAACCGAACCAAAAACAGGAAGTGATAACATTATAGGACCCAAAAATCAAGTGATTTGGTAAAATAAAAGGAATGTTAATTAGATCTGTGCTTGCACATGTAGTGGAGGAATTCCTGTCACCATTTTGACTGCTTTAAACACTTCATGGGGTCTTCGCGAGTTACTTGCTTGCTAAAAATACCTTCATATGCGCAGGCACACAGCATTGTTTTGGATGTCAGGTAAGTTCCGTTTTAAAATATAAATCATAAAAGCTGTCCAATCACGTTGCGACTTTACACGTAAGCTGTTAGGTCCGATATCTTTAGGTTCGCTGTTAAAATTCCAGTCTGAACGCAAAGCGAACCAGGACTAAATTAATTTTTCCCTTTTTTAGGGTCCGGACCAAAATAACCAAAAGAACTGAACTACAAATATGAACGCACCCTTAATGCTACTTTATTCTCAAAGTTAAATGTGTGATGTTCTTTTTTGAGATCTTCCAATTGCAAGTAATCACAGCCTAGAATTCTGTTACCTGATGTTTAAAGATGAAAGCATTTGATTATCAGAGATGACCTTGTCTTACATACCCGTCTACAAAAGCTCACTGAATAGGTTTATTATCACGTGTGGACATGTCCTCGTCAATGCGTTTATGATTGAATGTTTACTACATTTCTTAAGGTGCTGTCATGTTTGCTTGATATGTTAAGCCATGTCAGGCTGGAAGTCTGACATCAAGTTATGTTCCATACCTTTTTGGAATGTGGTAAAAACTACAACAGATAGTTTGCAATGTCTATATTTTTTCAATACGTTTTGATAATTTGTTTCAGTGAATAGGCATGCATTGGATTCTAAACTGCTTTCGTGGCATTTTATGCATATCTAAACTACTTAGTTTCAGACCTTGTAGATTTCAAAAATATCATATGGTATTGGACTGAATCCTTGCTTTGAACACATGGACATTGTCATGTGGGAAGAGAAGGGCCCTGCCGAAACTGTTGCTGTAAAATTAGAAGCACACAAATCTCTAGAATTTCATTATATGCTGTAGCTTAAGTACCAACGTAGTTAAACCCGATCATTAGAAGGGGGCGTCTAGATATTTTTGTCCATATAGTGTTTAGTATATTGACTGTTAATAGCATATTGAGAATATTTGAGTATTAACTGAAGACTGTATGGTAGAGACATATTGCCTAAAACATACCACAACATCCAGAATTCCTGAAAACAAAACTTAGAGAACAAAACAGATTATCTGTATAAAGACCCCTATTCCAAAATTCCTCAAAAGGTCGCATAGAAAGACGTCACAGCGACAGTCATACCAGCTGACAGCTAAATTGATTATGGGTCACTCGTCAATCTTGGGGTCACGTGTCGAAATAGTATAAAAATAGTGTCTGTTGGGCAAAAAACATGACGACATACATTTTCACACCTTGCCTTCCTGTCAAGTTTTGAGAGCATGAATAATGAATGAGGATGAATAGATTGATCATGCATTATTGATGTCAATGCCTGCTTCTTGCTCTCTGTGCAGCAGTGCCAGATGATCCTCTCCCTCCTTAGGTAAACTCTCATTCTGTGCCAATGAGTCTCTTTGCAGCTTGCCAAAAATGTATTCTTAAAACAAACATTCTCAGGCATGAAGTCAGATGAAATATGAGGCTGTAGGAGAAGTCTACCTCCAACATGGCGATTCCTAGCAAGCGGTATGTGCGATGCAGGTTCTTATTCGGGTTCACGGGACTAAGTGGAAATATTTCGATTTTGCATTATTTAAAAGAAAATGCGTATTTTTAGTCAGCGTTTTCTTTTATCCAGTATCAATAAATACTTGTTTTCAGTAAACCACTTTAAAAAGGGACACTTTGGTATCCAGTAGCCTATAACAATATATAGGAACGTGTTTCTGGTTTTGTGTTGATAACAGGGTATTAAACCTGACCGATGGGGCTGTTATCACACCAATAAAACAGTGGTTATATATTACAAAGATTAATACGTTTTTAGGAACTTTCAGTCCTCTTATATTCTATCCAAGCACACACACACTCACAAAATATAACAAAACAAGCATCTCCTTTTCTCTAGCATTTGTTCCATATGTAAGCACTACACATTGAAGCGGAGCGTTAACATCTTACAGCCGCAGCGCTTGTTTCCCAAATCCCGTCTAAGAGGCAATGAAACATTAATCAGCAAATTGTGCATTACCTTTGTAATTAACATTCAAGAGAGTTTAACTTTGTAATGTTTCATTAGTTTATATGCAAATAATTTTGAGCGATTGCCTCATTTGGTTTGGGAGCACAGTGATGTATTGGCCTGGCAAAGGGAATTGGAAGGAGAGAGAGAGGCACGTTTGAGTGCTCGCCGGTGAGTGTGGCTGTATGCCGTGATAAATGGTCACCCCTACCACCCCGCGCCACACCGCCATTTTAGAGCATTTTACACCAACTCTTTAAATGCGGAGAAGGCATGTTAACCTTAGCCCGCTCGACGCACGGCCGCTTCTCGTCACGCTACATCAACCTGAAATATATCTGCGTCTTAAACGCCCCACGTGTTTGCCTTTAAATTTGAGTTGTTTATGAACCTGTATTAATGAGTAGCAAATCACAGGCCCTCGGTGCATCTCCGCGGCCGGCTCCATCTGTGTGTTAGCATTTGTTTGTGATGAGCTTTTGCACTGTGAGTAATGTTTAGTAAGCTGAGTGGGCAGCAGATTGCGAAAATGCATCATTAGACTGTTATTACTGGGTGGGAACTGCATGTGGTGGCTCATCATGGCCCGTTCTTACACTTCTTCAATATTATAAGATCTAAGGCCTCATGATATTCTGCATTCTCATTGGATCTCTTTTTAGTGTGCCTGGGTCAGACCATGGAATGTCTTTTCATTCATAATGCAGTCCGTCGCGAGCCAGTAATGTGATTGGATTTGATGCGTGTCAGGATTTGCTCGCCTGGACAACTCAGTCGCACCTGTGTAAGAGAAACACCTCGCTGTTTTATATACGTCTGTTTATTCCACAAAAAACATAATAATGACTCTTTGTCCTATGCGGTAGTCTTCATTCAGTTCTTGAAAAAAGCCTCCAGGTTCTGTAAGTTCTGTGGTTTCCCAGCATGCTTTGCACATTTGTGTTCTTCCGGAGCGTGGCTCAGTGGTGTTGAGTTTTGTCACTTGACACTTGAAACTCATGCATAACTTATTTTAACTGTATGCAGCTATAAGTGATAGTTATGTTTAGATATTGTTGTAATATTCTATTATTTGTAATGTTCTTGAATTTACATTTAGATTTACAATTATTTATCTAGCAGACGCTTTTATACAAAACAAACATTAAAAATAAGAGAACGTTAGGGACATGTCACCCAAAAATACAAATTCTGTCATCATTTACTCACCCTTGAGTTGTTCCAAATCTGTATACATTTATTTGTTCTGATGAACACAGAGAACGAGATTTAGAAGAATGCTTGTAACCAAACAGTTCTTGGCCACCATTGACTACCATAGTAGGAAAAATGACAATGGCAGTCAAAAGTGCCCCAGAACTATTTGCTTTGCTACATTCTTCAAATATCTTCTGACAAAGAAATGTATAAAAATTATGACTATGGTAGTCAATGGGTTCAAATTCGTTCTCTGTGTTCATCAGAATAAAGACATTTATACAGATTTGGAACAACTTGAGGGTGAGTAAATGAAGACAGAATTTAAATTTTTGGGTGAACGGTTCATTTCACAAAGAGAGAGAGAGAGCAATTTCTTTTTTTAGACTTCTATGAAAAGCTTTGTAAATTTCCTTTGTTCTTTCTTGCATTTGACACAAAAATAAGCAAAGTAAGACAACCTAAAAATATCGGTAAATGGTTAGTGTCACTTAATCCTTTAGTTTCTTATAGTAGGCTATTTAGGATGGGGGGTGCTTGTATCTCCAAAGCTGCCACTTTAAAAGAAATGCGAAAAATGCAATTCATTTAATTAATCAATTAACTTTTATTGGTTAAAGGTTTGCGAAACCCACGGACAACCATGTAGGACGACCTTAGTGATGTTTTATAAACAGAAAAAATGGAGATGAGAGGTTTTCATCTGACAGTGATGTCATTCTTTCCTGTTTATCAGCTCGCCATTTCCTAATGTAGATACTCCATAATGCCCCACTCCTGCGTCCGCCTGATCTATGCCCTGTCTGTGTCCTTCAGCCTGACACAAATGCAGTATCTTTAAACGACAACTGCCAATATGTCTCCTCTACATGATCCATATGACAGCTCTGAGGAAAAGTGCCTTTCCATCAGACGCTTAGTAAATGAGTTGCCACTGACCCATGACAGTTTTCCGATATGCAAAATTTATGCAATTATTTATTTACCTTTCACCAATCGCCAGCTCGACCGCTCGATGTGCTGGAACAGAACCAAGACAGCCATTTTTCTGACCGTTCATTTATCAGTCCTATTAAGAGTAGTGCCATTTCGTACTTTGGGCTTCTTGAGACGAACCGACTCACAGGTTTGGACTTTTAATACATATAAGTGCTTTTAGAGTGTCTGAACCCCCCTCCCCCTCAGGTGAAAGTCTTCCTAATTACACAAAGAAAAAGTCTCAGCTTGGGTTTTAATTAGTTTAATGACCGTATATCTCTTGATTAGCGTGTGAGAAGGTCAGTGATAACAGCATAATGAGATTGCAATATAACGCTGATATTGCAGCAGCGGTTACGTAGGGTTTAGATTACCGCTCGACAGACGACGGGTAAGGAACAGTTCGGTAAGAGGTTGTCTCAGGACGTCTTTTATTCAAATGAGAGAAAAACAGTGCAAACGCTGTGGGGCATTTACAGTTTTATTATTCATAATGAAATTCTTATTAAGCAGCTGGCTTTTTCAGCTCCCTGCAAAGCTTGATTTAGTCGTTTCTTTTCTTATTCAGGACGTCCAGGCAGTTCTGTTTTAATTACGCTGCAGATGTTGGAAGGCGTATGAGCATCTTCACTCACCCCATCTCTGGAGAATCGGGGGCAGAATTTGCTGTTTGTCAATAGTTTATTTCTTTTTTATGGTGTTTTTCTATTTTCATGTGTTTTGTGGGAATAAGCTGCAAAAGTAGTGCTAGAGAAAACAGATGGTTCTTGTTTTCTTAGAAGTTTTAATAAAGCAATGAACCCCAAGAAGCCGGGGGTTTACTGTGAATTTAAAATAGCTAAGGGGGATTGTTTAGTACGACGCGACGTGCCCTTATCTGATCTAAGTTCAATGGAAACAACACATTAAAGGGCTTTTGTAGAACTCTTATTCCATATACTGTACCTGCCAATGTTTCATAAAATAAATGCGCAGCAACAAAAATGTAAGGATTTTGATGATAATAATCAAAGCAGAAAGGTTGCATTGGCGCTGTAATACTAACAAAAAAATAGAGAATTGTTTTCAAATGTCTTGCTCTCCAAATGTAGGGTTATACAAGACTGTGGATGGTCAGCAGCCAGTTGTCTTTATCACATTTACATATGAGGACTGAGACCATGGCTACATTAATATGTTTTCATTTTAAAAACGCTCTTCGCCCACACTCGTGTTTTCAAGCGTTGTCCTAGTGCTGCCCATCCACACTGAAACGTATTGAAAATGCTTACATCCATGTACTGCGCATGAGTAAAATGTAAGACACTTCAACCTGTGTCATTTCTGTCAGACTTTTATTTACTTTATGCCTTATCATGTTGTGGAAATGTGGAGCAAAGGCACAGAGTCAAACGCACGGACAAAGAGACTCAAGATTATAAAGTTGAAAAAGCGAAACTATCCTCGGGCTCGGGTAATTAAATATTATTATATATGATTAAATAATTATGCTAAAGTGCAATCTAAAGTATGCACAAACTAACATTAACGATATCAAGCGTTACATGTCGAAAATCACGTCATCGTTTTTAAAAGTCTCCGTTTTCCTCATCCCTTCTACAACGCGAAAACATCGTTTTCAAATGTACCTAATTTGGAGTGCGTCTTCAAAAAGCTCAGTGTTCATTGACAAAAAACGCTGTCTCAGTGTGGACGATAGAAAAACTGAGAGAAAAAGATGCTTTTTTAAGCAAAAATGCATTAGTGTTGACTGAATCTCCACTGCAAGCTCAGGGAACTGCTGTGGGCGCTGCTCTCTGCGATCAACAACTGATCTGTGGAAGATCAGTAATTAAGAGCTTTAGAGTAATTAAACCCAGAACAAAAGCAGGGTCAAGAGGCCTCATGAGAGAAGTCATCTAAACAACACCAGAGATTGACTAAAAGCTAGCGCACCATTTTTGAGCTAACTCATGCTTTTAATTGATTTTTGAATGATTAAACAGTTTCATTCATGTTTGATAAATGGTATTTATAATCTGCATCTTCATTACATCATCCCTTATCTCGGATTAAATGTTTAAACTGATCTTGTTGCAGTGCATTCTGGGATTGCAGTGCTGCCTGAGAAATTGGCATACTAATCAAGTTGCCTTTAGCAACCTTAACAACCATTGCTTTAGGGCAATAAAATGCTGCCACCATAGACACCCAAGGGGTTTTGGAACGATGCTTATACCCCAGTGGGATACTGTGATGACAGGCTGCACTTAAAGAGTGATAATCAATGAGCTGGAGGGTTGCAGAAGGATACTGTAATTTACCAAACCCCAATTTACCATAATTCAACACTTCAGTGCATTCGCTAATTAAAATTTAAACCAAAATTTCATAATAAAGATATCTGACACAGAGGTTTTAAGCCATGATTAAGAAAATAAAGAGTGTTTAATTTGATTAAGTGAGAACATAAACACTAGCCATCTGTTAGACTCTCTCCAGAGATTTCGTGCTACAGGAGGGAAAAGGATTTGCCCTCAGGATAATGTCTGCAGGGACTGTGCCGGTTAATGGCCCTTCAGAAAAATGGAAACTGTTAAGCACATCTCTGAAATCAGACAGTTATTACTTTTGCACTGGTCAAGTTGCCCGGCGTAGAAACATGCTCTTATTGGTTTTTACAGAGCCTTTCAGCCTTTTGTGTTGGCAAGGTTATTAGTTTTCTATTAAAGTGATAGTTCAAACAAAATAAAAATTCTGTCATCATTTGCTCACCTGCTTGTCATTTCAAACTTGTATGACTTTCTTTCTTCCGCAGAACATGAAAGAAGATATTTGAAGAATGTTGTTAACTGCACTGGCGCTGTTCAGTTACCAAGTTTCTTCAAAATATCTTCTGCTGTGTTCTGCGGAAGAAAGAAAGTCATACAAGTTTGAAATGACAAGCAGGTGAGCAAATGATGACAGAATTTTGAGAAATTGGTTTTAAAAACTCTTGCTTTCTTAAGCGTAATAACAACCTCTTTATAGGCAGTGTTGGGTTAGTTACTCTGAAAAAGTAATTAATTACTAGTTACTAATTACATATTCGATAATGTAATTAGATTACTGTACAAGTTACTCTCTTCAAAAAGTATTTGATTACTAATTACTTTCTATATCCTACATAAACCTTGATGAGTTAAGTGATTCAAGGATAGACATGAAACAGCTCTTTTAATTCATTCAAATAAATAATATAAAACTACATAAAGTAGTATTATTCATTACAAATGTGAGAATTATACATTAAAGCACAGATTTTAAAGTTAGGCTTTGAATTTTGATGTCAATTCCTCTTCTGCAAACACACATATTACACAAAGTATTTAGTTTAATTACATCAGAAGTAACTGTAATTAAATTACAGAAAAAATAAGAGTAATCCCTTACTTTACCTTTTCAAGGGAAAAGTAATTAAATTACAGTAACTAATTACTTAGTAACTAGTTACACCCAACACTGTTTATAGGGTTATAAATCTCTTCAATAAAGAACAATCTGCACCTTTAATTTCAACATTTTAAAGTATTAAATTCATTTAGGAAAATGAGATAATAACCAATAATATTCGTTTGCTTTCATTTATCCGACACACAGAATTGTAATCTGCAATTCTTTTCAAGTCTTATTTGCATAATTCAGTCATGCCTGTCCTATGTTATAGGAGACCTGTTCTTGTTTATTCAATCAGAATTGAATAAATAACTCCCATCATGTTTGAGGGCAATTATTTCTGCATCGCAAACAGAGTAAATTCGCTTAGCTTTTGCCAACAGAAATTTCAGAAGTGTCAAACAGTCAGTCGCTTTCTCTAATAACTACAATTTCCAATACGCACCCGCTATGAAACGTTTTATTTACAGAAGCGCTGCGCCTTTAAGAGTTTGCCGTTTACATGCACATATGACACTGCAACTTGAGAGTTCTTTTTCTAATCTTTATCTTAATATCATAACCATATTAGATTGATTTTTATCAAAGACAGGTCCATCAATTATTCTTTGTCATTACCTCAGATGAAAGGCAGTTTTTCATGTCGGCTACTTTGTTGTAGCTTGTTTTCTTCCATCATAACCTGGCTGAACCTTCAAGGCTCAGTTGCTTCTTGAGTCCATCTCGAGTTGTGGAATTAATAAGGTCGGAGGTCGTTCGAGAGGATTACATTTTTTGGATTGGGATTTGAGTTTTTGATGTGATTGATAGAAATGTGTTTTTCTTGTGATGGCTGTTCATGTGGCCTCTGACGTTTGACTTCTGTGTCATTATACCATCAAAAATCACCTTCACCATCATTTCTCTGAATAACTTCACAAAATGGCCTCAGATTAGTCGTAAGGACCTCAGACTCAGCAATAGAGGTGTCAGAACCAAAAGCTTCATTCAGAATGATTCAAATTGTTTTGTCTTCACGTTCATTTAATTTCCCCTGTTTTCACCAGAAAGAATGTCTGTTTTGTCGTTAGATGGAGAGTAATCTGGGTGCAATTTGAGCAGTGTGGAGCACAGGTGAAGCCTGAATGGCAGGTTTGTCTGAAGGGTTTGTGGGTAATGGTGGTTAACTGGTTGTGAGGTGATTTGCTCAGAGTGGCTGATTTGGGAGCTTGGTGCCGGTCGTCGTCGGGGCTGTCAATGTGATGGTTAGCGGTGTCGGAGTTAATGCGAGGCCGTCCAAGCAGAGCGAGTAATGCAGGTCTCTCTGCAGACCGGTGTCTGTCACAGCTGGGGAGTGTCCTGTCAGCCCATCAAATCTGTCCCGGCCTGATAAACACAGACCAACAGCTCAGCCATTTACGATCACCCAGCCTGCCTGTGGAAAATTGAATAGACGTGCTTGTTTATTAATTCATGCAGGAATAATACAGCTTTTATTAAAAGAGGAAAATGAATGTTTGACCTCCTGTTTGAGGTAATAAATCAGTCACGTTCAGGTAAAAAGGCTGATTTTGCCTCTTTGTTTACTTGTTGTTTACTAAATGGTAAAGTTCTCTTTAAAAAATAAATGCAGTGCAATTCTGTCCTCAATTTGACAACTTAAATATGTTTATACTTAAAAAATGTTTCTTTAATTAATTAATTAATTAATTAATGGGACAATTAACATAAAAGTTAGTCTTAATTTATTAACCCTCATGTCATTCCAAACTGTATGACTTTTCTTTTTAAGCAGAACACAGAGATATTTTGAAGAATGTTGGGAGCCGAACGACATGGGCCCCCATTGACTTGCATTGTATGGACACAAACCACTGACACATTTCTTAAAATATCTTCCTTTGTGTTCCACAAAATAGTCATACACAGGTTATGAATGACATGAGGCTGAATAAATGACATCAATTTTAATTTTGGGTGACATAAATCCCTTTAAGCTTAAGTTATAGATGAATAGTTCACAATAACCACTTTTTTGTTGGGGGATTGTTCTGAAATTAAGAGTATTTAACTTTGGATGTCAGTGTGTTGCAGCATTTCTGTGTCTTCAATTTTGTTATTACTAACTGCAGGAAACACTCTACCTTTTAATGTAACTTCCTGTGGTGAAGAGAAAGAATGAGAATGGTGGAGCTACACCTTATTATAGCCATTTGTTTTTTAATATTGCAAAAATCCATTCCATTATTTCAGAACGTGCGAAATGGGGAATTCATCAATATGTGAATATGCATTTGAAGCTTTAGTACAATTAAACGTACTCCAAGGATTCTTCAAGCAGCCCCTTGCACCTTGACAAATGTTCCCGTTCATTCTCCTTGTATTTATCTCCCTCCTTCTTTTCCTCTGTGCAGAGAGATGAATGAATGCAAACCTAAACCATGTACATGTGAAACGTTCGTGTACATTATATATGATCCCGGTGTTGCTGTTAATTCATATTCATTCAGCAATTAATCACCTCTCAAAATTTCTCGAGCTCCTATAATACACTTAATGTTGAGGTAATGAAACGTTCACGTTAATGGATGAGGCCAGGAATACAGTGAAAAGCGCATTAACAATGTTACTAAACAGTAAAAAAAAATCGGATTTTGAAATTATTCATTCTCATAGACAAGCTGCCACATGTCCTCTAACAAGCACAAACGGTAAACAATAAAGATTTATTTAACACCAAATCCATAAATGCAATTAATAGCATATCATTTATCCACCGTTTTAAATGTAGTCTTTAGTGCACGGCCTTTGTTCACAAGCTGTCCGTCACAGCTCATAAAGAGAAACATGGCAGTGTCTCTCTCCATCACTCCTGGAGAACGAGCGGTACCTCATAGCACTGAAATATGATCTCACTAAGTGTGTCAGAAGCTCAAGCGGCGAGGCTTTTGTTTTTTGTGCGCAGTGACCTCGCATTTTTCATTGCCATAGCTGTGCTGTTATGGCCCCGAATAACGCTGACCATGTCTCTTTTGTCTATTAGCTAAAGTGTTGTGGCTGCTGAGGTGCTGAAGGGGGTCTTAAAGTGTCTACTAAGTGCAGGACACACTCATGCATCACTGAAGTGCTCCCCAACGCAGAATGCGCTCAGGTCTCGCGTACGTCCTGTAGGAAAGCTTATAGCGCCACAGATGTGCGATTCTTTTCGCTTTGTTCAGTGTAAAGTGACTTTTTCAGCCCTGTTGGTATACTTAGGTCGTGAGGCATGAATTTAGAGGCGTTTGGGAGTATTATTGTTAAATGTATCTTCAAGGACGAGCCACGGTTTTCAGCAAACTTTTAATTACATTTCATTTTTGTCCACTGGATTTGAAAGGAAATATGAAAGTAAGAGCTCCATTTTCAGGTGACATTTCGTTTTTGGTGCGTTTCGCGTTCACACTCATTTAATGAAAGCTACAAGGACAGCGAGGCCATTACCGTGTCCCACACTCAGTGCTCCTGAGCAAGATGTTTTCTTTGTGTGAAATTGCTCAAAATTTCCATAATCTTTGAGCGGTGAAGTGACTTGTAAAATGAGGATTGATGTGTCCATTTGTATCGAGGCGGTCTGGTCTGGCGGAGAGGTTCGTCTACCTCCTCCGCCTTTAATGCGACACAATGCTTCAGATTTTAGAATAACGCAAATTGTGCTCAACTCTTGAAATCAAAACTTTCTTCGTGCACTTCGCTTTTCGCCATAACTGCTGTCAAGGTTACGGCCATGCGATTGTGTTGAGTTTTTACCTCAGGACAGAAAATCAGTCCGGTGGATAATCGTTTATATCTGAAAGCGCTGTCTGCGACGTTGTTTGTGAATGCTGCGTTCTGTTTAGATGTGTAGCATTGTAGTTTGTTGCATGAGTCACAGAACTGGGGAGGAACAGATAGAAACAGGTGTTTCAGCAAGAGTAGCCGTACGTTATGAAAAGCAGAGGAGCACCTTGTGAGACTTCATTTATCTTCAGGTGTGACAGGAAGAGAAGACATTTGTTATGTGGAACAGTGGAATTAAACATGAGAGTGAAATGAAAAAGCGGTATAATTTTAGAAGGTATCTTTCAACCTGTAATTTTAGCCACCTTCAAGGGCCTCTCCATCTTCCTTTTGCATATTCTGGCTCTTCAGACAGTTTTAGAGCTCTGTCTTTTGGCATTGTGTAAGTTGGCCGCATTGTAATTTATTCAGATTTAAAGAGCTTGTTTGTAATGCAATGCGTTTGAATGTACAGTAGACCCATTTTAAAATATGTTATTGATCTAAAGGGAAAAATGTAACTATTTAATCTGTCTGGTTTACAAAAACCTGTATTACATGTGTTATTACCTCTGGTAAAGTGCAGGGGGAATTTAAAGGAACAGTTCACCCAAAAATGAAAATTTCTGTATTAATGTCTTTGTTCTGATGAACACAGAGAAAGATATTTGGAAGAATGCTTGTTAACCAAACAGTTCTTGACCACCATTGACTACTATTAGGAAAAATGGCTTCATACATTTCTTTTATCTGTTGAACACACAAGAAGATATTTTGAAGAATGTAGGAAAGCTTTCTCTGTGTTATTCAAAACAAAGACATTAATACAGATTTGGAACAACTCGAGGGTGAGTAAAGGATGACAAACTTTTCATTTTTGGATGAACTGTTCCTTTAACATTTTATGTGTAATGATTTTATGTAGAAAACAGTAAATCGCAACAAAATCACTTGAGCTGGGTTTTCACAGACAGGGTCACATATCACTCTGTGTTAAACCATATAATGAGAATAACTATTTGAGCAGACGAAATGGCTGGTGGCTGTCAGACCGAGAGCTGGGCTGATTGATGATTTGAATCAGGTCTTCACCGTCACCTGCGATCTGGCTGTTAGGTAGGTGCGCCGGCTAGTCTGCCTGACCCCGGCGTTAATTCATTGTCTCATAAAAAAACAGCTGTCAAGATTAAAAGGAGCTCATAGGAGGGAATTTGTGGGCCCAGGTTCAGAGGTGGAATAGACAATAACCATGGCCTCTTGTGATGTTTACTTTATCGGCTGTGCACAGGTGGTCCGTGTTTCTGCCTCTGGATGGGCCCAGAGAGCAGATAAGAGTCGTAATAATGCCAAGTAGAAATAACACGGGCCATGGAGGGAGGACACATACGCATACACACCACCATGTCATCCTCACTATTGTTGTAGATCATACATTCTGTGTTTGCTTTCCAACCTTACGGATATTGTTTGTTTACAGTCCCTCTGTGGGATGGGAATAAGGTAAATATCATGCATTACTTCCCGCGTCTCATTACACAGAAGAAAAGTAAATATGGTGGCATCAGGGGCTTTTGGAATGGAAATGGGAATGTCTTTTTAAAGAGAGAATAATATTATGTTATTATTACTTTTGCGCGGCCACTAAAGCTGCATCGTGCACGGAGTGTAATTGAAACTATTTTTAAAGTCTGATTTGAGTGATAAAAAAGGTGAGCGGCTGCAATATGTGCCACAGCCGTGCTTGCTATATTGAGTTACATTGAAAGGTTAAACGGTGACAAGAGTAACAAGGAATTTCAGTCTTTGATTGTAGAAAACAGTTACACACTGTTTATGCCCGTGACCTGCATCTTCACCGCAATCTATCATTGGTAATAGTTTATATTGGCAAATGCATGAGATGCTGACGCAGAGGGAAAACCATGCTTCAAACCGCATGCCAAGCTAATTGCCACGTCTAATAAAACGGCCTTTGTGAGTCACATTGAAAGCATATTTCTTCTCTTTTAATCTTTAAATTTCTGTCTGTTGTCGTGAGGACTGGAATCAGGGTGGCATGTGATGATGCTGCCAGCAAGGACATGTTGCCAGATGTTTGGCAATTCCTCCTGAGGCCAAACAGGAAATAGGTTTTAGCCCCAGTCCATGGTTTCACATTCAGCTGTCCCACCAAACAGGGATGCAGAAATAATGGCATGTTTCTGATTAGATATTCCTGCCCCAAACTTACACTGGTTTTCAGTAGTAGTTTGCAGGGATGCATCGATATATCGGCCAATAATCGCTATTGGTCGATAAAAGCAATAAAAATGCAATAATCAGGGCTGATACATCCTCTCAATCAAAAGAGGACCGGAAAATGCAATGAATTTGTGATCTGTATGTAGAAAATGTTAAGATACATCACCAGTTTGATGTTCAATATTAATAGTCATTATATGAATTAATAACATTCAGAAAGTTAAGAAATATTTATTTAACCTTCAGAATCGGCATCGGCAGATATTACTCTGAATAATCCACTATCGGTATCGGTGGAGAAATTTAGTACCGATGCGTACTCTATGCAGTACATTAAAAAAAGTTAACCATATTTAAGTCACATACAGAAACAATAGTTATGATATGTTGATACATTCATTTATTGAGTTATTTTAACTACTTAATCAGATATGTTTTCTATTTGATTTGAAATGATTCTTTTTGTTCTAATAATGCAGAATGAGTGGGCATATTTTATACGTACGCTGCCAATCAAACTAGATGTTGTGATGTGTAACTTCTATAGACACCTACGCACAATATCAGCCAAAAGAATTATCATTTTAATTTAAGTTATGGCATATTTATCATATTAAACAAGTAACTAAAGATAAGTTATGATTACAGTTTTCAAAACTTTTACAAGATTTAAGACATAGACACAGTATATGTGTGTTATTATAGATATTTGTAATATATAACAGAAAAGAGGGGATTTCGAGTTTATAGTTGAACTTCTGAAAAAAGACTACATAGATGCTGATTGGATGACTTTACATTCAGTTACAATGTGTATTTCAATCTCATAATATTCTTTACCTGTTTACCTGTTTACCTAAAAGTCTTTTAAATACATGACCCTGTATAATTTGCAATACAAATACTCCCTTTCAGGGGAAGATATGATCATCAAGTCAGGATAATATTTCCATAAAGCCACATACGCACATACACACACATACTGTACAGTACATACGTAGTAATTATCATGTCAATGGGAAAGCATTGTTTTAATAGCTTCTGGTGAAATGGGCTGAATAAAAAGGGCAGCTTTCTTCCCTGAATCCCTCCCTTGATATTAATTAATGCTGAATTTCAATTATGTTCCCGCATTTAACGAATAACGGCTTTTACTAAAGGTGCTTGGCAATTTGTGTCCATTAGGATGCCCCTCTGCATTCATCTCATTCAGCCTTTTTCTGTTTATTGCTCTGGTTTATAAGAGACTTTCGCCTACATGCTTTATATTTCACTTCAATCACTGCATCCATATTGCTCTAATTCCCTCTTTTTCTCTTGATCGTCTCATTTTTACCACTTCCCTCTCTCACTTCTCTCTGGTGGGGTTTGCAGTGAAGTGTATTTGCATCCTAATAAGGGTTGAATGTTCAGTGACTCCATTGTTTAAGGTCTTTGCAATTTCTCCACCATTACCATTCATAGGATGCATTGCCCTTAGCTGCCTTTCTTTAGGAACTATACAGTCATCCTCAAATGCCTCATGTAAGACTCAAGTTTTCGCTTTGAACTTAGTCTCTCATCTTTTTTTCCCTATATTCTCCAACCTACACTCCGTCCTTCATGTTAACTCAGGCGCTTTGTCTCGCTCCTTTTTTTTATTCACTTTTTGTTGCTATTACTTATATTTTCTTTTTCATCTAACAACTTGTTTTCATTTATCAAAATTTTGATTTGTCAGGAATGTCTTGATGATTTCAGGAGGCCCTTTCTTCTTCAGGATGGCTTTATCTATGCTTGTTTGTGTTTTGTGAATGCGAGATTGCGAGGAGATGAGTGGACTAGCATGCTGGTATTGATATTGACAAAACATTTTTAATCACACAATGTTTAATTGCATTCCCAGAAATAGTTTAGATTTTTTCACTCTCTTTCAGCTTTTGAGAGCGTAAATGTGAATATACGGTACAGTACAGTACAGTACAGTAGCCCCAAATAGATATACTATTATTATTATTATTGTAATATACATATTATTAACAGTTGATATAATAATAATAATAATAACAATAATACGTTAAGGGAAATAAAAAATAATAAAAGTACAATTCTGTGGCACTGAACTCAAAAAGAAATAGAAGTAATGAGTTGAAATCCTTGTTTGTCCACTTTTCTCATTTAAAAATTCTCTGTTCTTGTGAAAAAAAAGCACTCTGAATCTGTGCCAGCTTTTTCCTTGACTGACTGTGATTTAAGTGTGTTAACCAAGTGTACTTTTCATAAACAGGAGTATAAAGGAGAATAATAAATGAACAAAGTATTTATTATCTGAGGCTATCATTGCAGCTGGGCCGCTCTTGATGCTTCACTACTTTCCTGGCGTCATGTGGACTGCATGTCAGGGACAAGATAAAAAGCCATAATTTATTCTGGGGAGACTGAATATGTTTCAGGCTGGAATTGTTGCCATAAGGTGAGTAAATAAATCATTGTGGAGAAATATTAAAACTCAGAGCTTTTCCCCTATGGCGTCCTCTCCGCTCGCTTCTGATGTCTAAGTCAACACGCTTCTCGCGTCTATAATTTTCCGCTCTCTCACTTTTTCTTGTGCAAGCAACTTTTACAACCTCACGCGTACAATGAATATATGAATGCTGTGAACTTTTCATCGTCTTTGGAAAATTGATGCCAATTAAACATCAAATGGATATTCCGTTTCCTTGCGGTGTTTACCTCCCTCCCTCTCTCGCTTTATCTGTTTTTATGCTACTTTCATTCTTCCTGACCTCCAACAAGCCCTCTTAGTGGTTTACTTTCGTATCCTGTTATATATATTCATAATGTGTAGTTGACGAGGGCACAGTTCAATTCAATACACTAAATACAAACAACTGTACACACACACATACAGTACTTATGGTGTGATGCAGGAAGGGTTTAAAATGAACACTCGCAAAGTGTCAGATGCCAGCTGGTTTGTTTTAAATAATGCATGGTTAAACTATAGTCTGACTGCAGCTGTTTTATTGTCGCATACCACTGCCAGCATGCAAATCAAAGCTATACAGTATGCCTCTGCATTTGAATCGTTCGACAGTGATAAAAATCTGATGAATCTCTATTCACCCCATGAATTTTTAAGGCATGGTTTAGTCAAAAGTCAGTTGTGTTAACATTAGAGATTCGCCCGAGAGAGACATTAGAGATTCAGAATACGTTCTAAAATTGATCCTAACGATATCGTTCTCTATCTTTAAAGCTGTGATGTGAACTATTCTCCTAAAATAAAAACGATTTTTTAAACTTTATTTTTTATAGTTATAGTTATTGTTACAATGTGAAATCCCCATAAAGAACAAAGTTAAAACATCAAGTAAGTATATACATCATTTTGTTGACACATATAATGCCCTGAACAATAGTGATAGTAAACAAATTTCGGTAACACTTTACGATAAGGTGTGTTTTTGTTAACATTAGTAAGTGCATTAGCTAACCTAAAAGTGTGCAATGTGGCGATAGTTTTTAGTATTTTTTAATCTTTGTTAATGTAAGTCAATGTCAATTCAGTTGTTCATTTGAGTTCACTGTGCTTTAACTAATGTTAACAGTTACAACTTAGTTTAATCATTTCATTATTTACAAATACATTTTTAAATAGTTAGTTCATGTTAGCTAATGCATTAACCTATGTTAATAAATTAAACCGTTACCATAATTTCATTGAAAGTATGTATTAATAAGAGTTTAAAAATGATCCAGAAGCTCAGTTTTGAGAAGCATAATAAAATAAAAGCTGATAACATTATGTTAAAATATTGAGGCTGTAGGTAACTCTTGTATTTTACACTCTACCTGTAACTCCTGCTGTTACATCAACTGTGAACTATGAATTGATCACTTGTCATTTTTTATTAAGGTGTTTTAGCTAGATCCTGATCTCTAATGGAGATAAGTATTGGGGAGCGACCCAGCACCTTAGCGCAATGTTTATCTCACTGTTAAACACATCTGTCATACTTTTATCCGTGCATTTGATATTTCTTATTCAGTCTACATGAGAGAGATTCGATTCAGCTGGGACTGCAGTCAGCAAACCTCATTCACATGAATTGTTTGACCTTATGAGGCCTAGGCTTGTGTAGAGCTACACCATTTACATAAAGTCATAACACATCTTATGTCTTTTTCTGTCCCCTGTGGTTTACAAAGACATGTCTAACAGTATACCTGTGTCTCATCTCTGTCCAAGGACTCTCAATAACGATGTATTAGTTATTAACACATTGTTTGTGTTACGCTATTTAACACATTATTGCTCATTTTGTGTTGATTTTCCGAAAGGGACAACACAAGTTGAGGTAAAAGTAACACAACATTTTGAACACAACCATTTTAAACCCATCACATTTGTACATGATATGTACTGAATAATGCACTGTATGTTTTTATGACTTTCCATTAGCGATTTCAATTACATCACAATATGCCTCAAATTTGCATACATTGATTAATAATTAAATTAATGTAATTACCTAATAACAGCGATAATTGAAAAATGACAAAACTGTCATCCTTTGCCCTGATTTATGCCCCAATGATAAAATATGTTTGCTCTACACGCAGATTTAAGCACATTCTGCTGCTTTGGGCAGAAATAACTAACCTGCTTCATCGAGCTCAATAAGGTTCCCTTGAAGCTCTTGTGTATTCATTCAAGCTTAGCAACAGCATATTCATTAGCGTAAACCATATTGGCTAAACAGGCGGAAGAAGCGGTCTCCTTTGAATCAAGGCAGATGTGAATATTCATTTAGACGCATTAGGCTCTCCCCGAATGCGTCTTCGGCGCGGGCGCGTACTCTGCACATTCCAAGGGTCTCATTTTCTGGCGTCTCAGTCCTTTAGCAGCGGGGATTACTCTGAAGCAGTGCTTAAATTGATCCATTAAGTGGGTTATTGATCAGGCTGCGGGACCCACGGGGCTGCTTCGTTGGGCTCCCTCAAGTCTGAATAAGTTTGCCGAGACACTGAATCATATGGATGGAATCTAATTGAATGTGCGCGAGTATTGGTGCAAACGCTTGGAAATGACATTAGCTCGTGCGGACAGCCCTTTGCTGAGCTGATGTACTGAATGAGAGATTGAGTTCATCTTCACCTGCCAATTTAAAGCTTGGAGAGCGATGCTTGAAAAGTGTATTAAGAAATAAGGATGTGTATATTATACAGGTATACAAATGCTCCTGCCATCCCGTAGGCTGAAGCAATGCTGGGGAACACATCGAGTTTTTTCATTACTGGGTATCAAGTTGTCATTGCTGGAATGGAGTGGCTCAGAGATGGCGTATTTTTCTAGGCTAACCCAGATGTAAGTGCCGTGCTGGTTCCCTTGACCGAAAGCCAATGCATTTTTCCCATAGACTTTTGGAAGATCGCAAAAAATAAGATCTGTGATTAACAAATGTTCATGATGTTTACACGTTTTATCAAGATCATCTTTACAGTTACAGTAATAACTCTGTGAACGAATCCCCAACAATGATTTTAGACATTTGTGGCCATGTTGCATTATTTGTGAGATTTATAAGCGCGATGGCTTCTAACTTCCCCGCCAAAGGAAGTAGTAGTTTTTAGCAACTTGTTAGCAACCACCGTTTTAAAGACACAATAAAGGTTTGAAAAATCACAAGCGGGTTATAACTGGTGTGTTTTATGTCATAGATTAAAACGTGAAAGTATTTATAGGTTTTGTTAGCTACAGACCTTATATCAAGCGATTTTCCAAAAACCCATTCAGAAAACCCATAGACTTTGGGGCGATGGAACCGGAAGTCTTGGGGTTTGCATACAAAAAGACGTCATCGCTGCGGTACTCAATTGGAGACATTTTTCACATGGGAAAACTTGAACACATCAGACTTATATGCCACATGTTGTTTTTGACATCATTTCTTTATTGAACTGGCATCAGAGGTCAGTGCAGAACATCAAAAACATCAGTCATGAATCAGTACATGCATTATGTCCGGTTGCATGTATTCTGATGGATATCAAACATATGGCAGGCTTTGTCAATAGTGACAGGATCTCAGCATGTGAGAATGAACATGTGCAGTGTGATTGATGGGCCGTGTTTGGCCTCACACTGATGTTACTTGTTCTGGTATGTTCAGTTTTGTGTATCTTTGAAATAAACATCCATCCACACCAAGAATGAAATGAAACTTCAAAATGAATTGGCAGCTCACAGCGATAATTCAGGTGTATAAATGAATACGTTATTCAAAATGTCTGTTTGCTTTGCTTTCAGTCATTGCGTCACATTTTTTTTGCTATAATATTTAGAATGTCAATTTATACAATTAGATTCAAATTTATTTCTGTAGCATTGTTGCAAAGCATATTTTATGCTATAGATAGTGGTATCAATTGTAGAGAGATTATAAAATTCATAAAAATACAGTACATGGTGCTATTACAATTTTTGTCAATACAGTCTACATTGATGAAACTTTAGTCATATTGTTCCATCATACTTAAATTGACTTTGTAACTGCTGTTTTGTTTGTGGCGCTAAATTTTTTCATTGGATGTACATTAGTGGTACTCACTATAAAATGATTGTAAGTTTAATAATAATAATAATATATGTTGCTACATAAAATGACTAAATTGATGACAAATACAACAAATTAAAACCTCTTTAAGAGATGGAAATTCCTGTCATTTCATTTGAAGGCTTGTATTTACATCAGTACTTTATGTATCAAAACTGTATATGACTGATACATTTAGTCAGTTAGCATGATAGCTATTGCTAAGTTTAATGTTTTTTTATTTTGTGTTCCTTCTTATTCATATGAATATATATGGTTTTGAGGCAGTTTTAGGATGCTTTGTGTCAGTCAAAAATATCAGTTTACATTTTCAATTATTTCCTTTTGACATTATTTGTTATAATTCTTTGAGGTTTTATTTGCACGGGATTCTGACAACAGCCGGTGCTCCACATAGAGATCTGGGTGCGTATTACAGAAAGTTTCTTATCTGAGGTCTTAATTTAAGATGTGATACGTTAAATTAGGATTTTTCACAAATTCGTATTACAGAAGCAAATCTTAACTTCATTTGAGATTACTATCCTATCTTACAAAATCGTATCTTATCTCTAGTTAGGAAATCCTAAATTGCACCATCAAGCTCGGCAATCCACTTTCAGGTCTGTTATCAAGCAACCAAGCAGCTGCTGATGAGGTAAACAAAATATAAAAAAACAAAACCGGCAACCTTTTCATTTTAGTGCCGCGGAAATAGAAACTTTAATAAGTTTGGTAGAAAAGGCAAAGCAGATACTATTTGGAAAGTTTTCACCTTCGCTCACTCACGAAGACAATGAAAGGGAGTGGGCAAGAGTTGTCGATAATGTGTCTGCTGTGTCTGGCATTAACCGTACAGCTGAGGCTTTGAAGAAAATGTTTTCCACCCTTGCAAGCGAAACAAAAAAGAAAGCGGCCCTACAGGCAAATGAGATGAAGAAAACGGTAGGGGGAACAAGCAAGCTCCAACGCAAACACAATGCTAAAATGTTACTTATGAGTGCTTTGTCATCAAGTTGTAACCCATCTTCAGGGTCCTCCAAGAGTCTTTCTTCCATTAAACATCTCCGGTCTTCATTTTGAATTATTAATAAATGTAATGCCATTGTTGGACATCGCAATTGTGAGCGGTTTTTCTGTTAGTTTTTAAATAATTTTGAAGTTAGGACAGCTGTGGAGTTGTCCTAAAGTTAAGACCGTTACGAAGATTGGTTGTCAAGTTAAGACGCTTCTGTAATACCCCTTTCCTATTTGTAGTTAAAATAAGATTATGCACTTAGGAAGTGCTGTTCTGTAATGGCTTTTGTCCTAAATGAGGTCCTAACTGAAATTACCATGGTTACCAAACAGATAGGATAAGATTTTCAAGTTACGATCTTTCTGTAATACGTCCCCAGGTCTCATAAAACTGAGACAAACTAAATCCAGAAGAACTGTGGCAATGTTTCTTTGATGCTTGAAGAAATCTCCCTGCAAAGTTACCAAAAAACAATGTGCAAGTCTACCTAGAACAAAAGCTGCTTTAACGCAAAGGGTGGCCACCAAATATTGATTTGATTCGATTTAATGTAAAGTTCATGTGATTGTTCACCCAAAAATGAAAATTCTGTCATCATTTATTCAGCCTCTTGTCATTTCAAACCTGTATGGCTTTCTTTCTTGTGCAGAACACAAAAGAAGATATTTTGAAGAATGTTCATAACTGAACAACAGTGTTACCCATTCACTTCTGTTGTATAGACACAGAACCGAAGCAAGTCAATGGGTACCACTTGTTCGGTGACCACACTATTTCAAAATCACTTTTTGTGTGTGTGTTTTGCAGATGCAAAAAAGTCATACAGGTTTGAAATGACAAGAGGATTTTTTTTAATCTTTAAATGTGAATAAGCCCTCTTATACCACAAATATAGATGACCCATGAACTTTGAGGTGTGTGTCGGTGGTAGAAAAAACCTCCATCAGGCATTGTGCCCTTGAGCGAGGCTCTTAACCCCAGGCTGCTCCAGAGGGACTCTCCCTACAATCACTTTACTACAAGTCACTTCCAATAAAATTTGCTAATAATAAAACTCCCAACCTAGACACCCAATTAGGTGTTGTGCTTTTCCTGTGCAGTGAGTGGAAAAGCAGCATCGACAGTGGTTTTTCAGCACTATAACACATATTCTGAGTGTGGGTTTGAACGCAGATCTAATAGCCCGCTAATAAGAGCACATTCCTCATCCAGAGCATCTCATTAATAGTCTGTTGACAACTCAAAATAAATATGAATGCAAATATTGACTTCTCGTATAGATTACAGAAAGACTGCGAAAATCGTACGGTGTTGCTGTGTCTCTACGTGTGAGCGTGACAGAGATGTCACATTTCTCCGTGCACGTAATGAGCTTCACGTGAGTTATTCCAGAGACGAGCTAAAGCAAAACTGACAGAAATCCCATCAACCTGTCCAAAACAGTCAGCCCTGTAATTTAGTTTAGTCACCTTGTGTGTACTTACATTCGAGTGTTTTGTGTTTGTACATGACTGAGTAAATGTGTGCATATTGGAGTCTGTTTACACGTGTAGTTTTGTGTGAGTTTTGTGTCTGTGGTGTGTTGTTCTTTGCAACCGAGCTTGTGTATGTGAGCCTGTTGAGACCGCAGCGAGACACACACCAGGCTGAGGGAACAATAGAGACAGTGAGAATACAGCAGGATTACTCTGAGGCTGTTGCTTCATGCCGTACATTGCCACGAGGAACTACGTGTAACACACGTGAGAGTAACACACACACAACCCCCTACAATCCCTTTGGGGTCTCCATGTGTTATATTCAGCTTTGTCGTTAGAAATTGAGTTTTCTTACTCGTTTGTCTCTTTGTATGTCATTTTGGAGTGTATGGGTCAATTGTGTTACGTTCCTAATATCCATAAGGATTTTAGGCTTATAGATTTTCAGATTAGATTAATGTTGAAACATGAATATTCATATACATACACTTGTGGTCAAAATTGATGTCTGGGGGCATATTTGTACAATATTTGCTTTTAATGCCCCCTCGGGTTAGATTTCAAGTAGCCTGTAGATTTAATGTTTAAACATATATATTCATATACATACAAAAGTGATGTACAAATTTAGTTTTTAATGACCTTTCAGATTAGGTATATGGTACAAAATGGAGAAAACATGAATTGGTTAAAGGAATAGTTTGCCCAAAAATGTCATCATTTACTCACTCTCATGTAATTTCATAAATGCATAAATTACTTTGTTCTGTTGAACACAGAGAAAGATATTTAGAATGAAGAATGTTTAGGAGAAGAATGTTAGCAATTTCCAGTTCTGGAACATCGTTTGACTACCATAGTAGGAAAAATTAAATGGTATTTAAAGATCGAGTATCATGCTATGTCATGCATTTTGACTTCTTTACAATGTTAAACGAGCTGGCTGCTCATGCTTAACATGGTCAACTTGTTAAAAAACGAGTTGGAAGTATGACGTAGTATTTCTGTACTTGATAAACTCCCCCAGCACTCCAACTTGTTGCGGAAAGTTTTTTATAATTCTGTATCCCTGTGACGACACGTCTGTGTTTTGTTGGCAATCGGCATGTACGTGCATAATGTACAAAACACGAAGGGATGATGTGATGATGTGTTGCTGGCTCGTGCTGTATTTCCGTCCCACTCTCCCCACTAGTCCCTCCTCTAGTATCTCGTGTTTTTCCGGAAATAATTGTACAGCTGTATCTCTCGTTTATAAATGTGATCAAACTAAATACTCTTCGAAGATACGACGTATGTAATACTACTGTATAGGCACTCAAGATTAATATGAGATTGGCAGAAACTGCCTGTGATGCCCCAGAACTGTTTGTTTTTCTAAATTCTTCAAAATACCTAATCTTGTGTTAAACGGATAAAAAATTATACAATATATTTTTTCTACTATGGTAGTGGATGATGTAGCAGAACTGAAATTTGCTGACATTTTTTGAAATATCTTTCTTTGTGTAATTTATACAGGTTTGAAACAATCTGAGGGTGATAAATGATGAAAAAATAATATGATATGCAATAGTCAAACCACAGCGTGTCAGGGTATATGGGTTTTGTTCTAGTATACAAAAAGCATGTTATCACTGTAAGTAAAGAATACTGTACATTGATTAGTTTTATCATTAATATTTTCAGTCCTCCCTTGTTTATGGTTTTTAATTTGAAGTCATTCTCTTGGGCTTTGACACAATACAGTAGGCTTCTTGCCGAACGTCACATGCAGAAACCGGAAAAGTCTCATCACATCTGCTTTAGTTGTGTTGTATGCACTTGTTACATGTAGAGATGTTTTTAAAGATCTAACATACTGTTTTGTTATACTTTATATTACTAATCAGAGACTGTAAAATATGTATATTTAATAACGATTATTATACGTATTTTCCTTGACAGAATTTGATGTTTTAAATAACTCATTTCATGAATGTGATCTTGATAGATCTGGTGGAGAATCATATTTGGTGAGCCAAGCTCATCATTATTTTAACATGCAGCTAAAACCGCTATGCTTTGTAGCACGAGTTCTGGAGGGAGATGAACAGCTGTTTTTCATAAATATAGCTGTATTCTCATACATTATGAATGCAGTAATATAAGTTTTTCCCTTATCTGAGACAACCATTTACGTGGTGTAAGACGCATTTTGGTACGCGACTTATCGCATGCACAAACCGATTGCCCGAGGTGGATTGCCGATGCTGATCAAAATCATTCTAGATGCCAGCAGTGTGCAAATTTACATGTGATAAGAATACAATCTTTTTTTATAGGTCTGTGCCCTTACCTTGTGTAAGTACAAATATTGGAATCATGTTACCAATAAAAGAGAGAATAACTTCTCTAAATGTGCTTCAAAGCCTAATTCCATAACTTCAGAATGTGCTTTGAAGCATTGGCTCTACAGGGGCACAGACCTCTCATTACTTGACACTTTTTTTCTTGAAAGCATGCTTTTGACTTACTCATCCAAATGAATAATCTTCATTTATTTATTACAGAATTTTATGTATGACTGTATTTTCAGGTTATTTTTTTGTCAAAACTTTATACAAGATTTGCCATGCTCTCCTGCAAGTTGACATTAAGAACCATTTAAATTAGTTTTAGTGTCTTTCCTACAGTATGCTTCAGTTTCTTAGCTATAAAAAACTGTATGAAATTTGCCATTCTGCCACCCGGACGAGAATCACATCACACGTCACGTTCTTTCCAAAGCTGAGCTTTAGTACTATACTCCAAAGCACAACTTTGCAACATAGTTGTGCTGGAATTCTGCATTCCATTTGATTTTGTAAAAAAGTCCTAAAATGTACACAATGTAAAGAAAAAAACCTAATGTAAATAAGCTCAGTATCAAGCTCAAATAAGTCACAGAATATGCGAATAACTAAATTTTGACCAAAAATGTCATATAGAACCTTATAATTCCAGGGCGACAACATGCATACAAACTTTTTAACAACTGTAACGTTTTATCTGTAACTTATTATTTCAATAAATTTTTTACAAGTCACTTTTATATTCTTACTGTACATAGCCGTCTAGTGCATATTGTAACTTTTTCTGGCTTATACTAACTATACTACGTAATTGTCCACTTAAATAGTAGATCTGTGATCCAGATGTAATATGATCAAACATAGTTTGACATTTAAGGGTGGAAAAAGCTGATTTTCAATTCAATTTTATTTATATAGCGCTTTTCACAATGTGCATTGTTCCAAAGCAGCTTTACAGGAGAAAATAAGAACAACCGACAAACACAAAAAAGGTAAAACACAGCACATTGCGTGGTATTTATAGAACAATCAAGATTATTCTAGTAAATAATATCTAATAAATGCAGTATCCCGGTGGTTTATTTAGCATATTTTGCATTAAGTGAATGCTTGGCTGAAAAGATGCGTCTTTAATCCAGATTTAAATTGGGAGAGTGTGTCTGACCCTCGAATAGTATCGGGAAGGCTATTCCAGAGTTTAGGTGCTACGTATGAGAAAGCTCTACCCCCTTTGGTGGATTTAGTTATTCTAGGTGTTATCAAACGTCTGGAGTTTTGAGATCTCAGAGAGCGTGATGGGTTGTAGTGTGGTAGAAGCTCTGTTATGTAGGTAGGGGCTAAACCGTTTAAGGCTTTATAAGTGATTAAAAGAACTTTAAAGTCAATACGACACTTAATGGGTAACCAGTGAAGGGTTGATAACATTGGGGTTATGTGATGGTATTTTCTGGACCTGGTTAGAACTCTGGCAGCTGCATTCTGAACTAACTGTAGTTTGTTTATGGATGATGCAGGACAACCACTGAGCAGTGCATTACAGTAGTCAAGTCTTGAGGTCACAAATGCATGAATAAGCTTCTCTGCGTCAGCAACACATTAAATATTTCATAATTTGGCAACATTTCTAAGGTGGAAGAAGGCTGTTTTTGTGACATTTGAGATGTGATTTCTAAATGACAGGTTGCTGTCTAATATAACGCCAAGGTCTTTAACTGTATTTGTTGGAGTAACAGTGCAGCCTTCAACTTGCAGGTTATTATCCGAAATATTCTGCTCACGTGTCTTTGGTCCGATAAGTAATGTTTCTGTTTTATTAGAATTTAATAGAAGGAAATTACAAGTCATCCAATGCTTTATATCTTCGATGCACTCTGCCAATTTGGATAGCTGGAAGGAATCATCTGGTGTTGATGAGATATATAGCTGAGTATCATCTGCATAACAGTGGAAGCTAATTCCATGTTTTCTAATAATGTTTCCAAGGGGCAGCATGTATATGGAGAATAGCAAGGGTCCTAAAACCGATCCCTGAGGTAATCCATAATTTACTTGCGTTAGATTTGATGATTCCCCATTTAAATGGACATATTGATGTCTGTCTGATAAGTAAGATCTGAACCATTGTAGTGCCTGTCCCTGAATACCGGTATAATTGTGTAAGCGATCTAGAAGTATTTTGTGGTCTACAGTATCGAACGCAGCACTAAGGTCAAGCAGGACTAGGAGTGAGATGTTACCTTTATCTGCTGCTATAAGCAGGTCGTTTGTAATTTTAACGAGCTCAGTTTCAGTACTATGATGCGGTCTAAAGCCTGACTGGAATTTTTCGTGTGTCATTATTTTGTAAGAAAGAGCACAACTGAGTGGACACTACTTTTTCTAGTATTTTAGACAGGTAAGTGTACATATTACCTGTAAGTGTACATATTGTCTGTGTACATATTGATGAAGTACACAGACTTGCACAAAATGCTAAATCGTTAAAGCACATAATTTAGTAGAAATTGTGTATAGTGGTTTTGTCTAATCAAAAAGGAATTCTGCTTTTAATAATGCTTACTCTCTCAAAAAGGATATGTTAAATAAAACACATTTTTTGTGTTATAAAATTTTAACACATTATGGCCCGGTTTCACAGACAAGGCTTAAGGCTAGTCCCAGACTGAAATGAATGTGTGACCTGTCTTAACTCAATATAACTTGCCCAGAAATATCTTAAAATATATCAGTGCTATTGTTTTGTGTCAAGATGCACACCAGTAACGTGTTCTTCTCAGAATACTTAAAATTCTTCTCAGCAACATAAATATCTTAATTCAACTAAGGCTTACTCCTGGCTTAAGCTAAGGTGTGTCTGTGAAACCGGGCCTGTGTCTTTTAAACACATTATGTGTCACTGTGTTTGTATTGTGTTAAATAAATAAAAGGACAACACCAAGTTAACACAAAATGTGTTGTCCTTAACAAGACATAGAGATGTGTTCTGTTTAGGACAGATTGTGTGGTTTTTAACGGCAGTTTTTTGAGTGTGCTAATAACGGCCATAGATACCCTGCTTGTAGCTTATACTTGCAAAAAAACATAGTCATGATTTGTAAGGGCCAGCGGATCCATTTTAGCAGGGAAGACTGGGAATAGACAAATAGTTTGAGTTATAATGGTAAGACTTCAGCCTTTTATCACATACACAGAGCATAGTGGGCCATTAGCATGGCTGGGTTCTCTCATCATCTGTTATTGAGCTAAATGTGCTTAGAACTGATACCACTATGGGTCAAGTGAAGCAGAATAACCATGATCTATCTGGCAGCTCAAGTCACAGCAAGCCTGTACTAAGCTACTCATTAAACCAATGATTTATGAATCGATGAGTTATTTAACCAAACAAATCTCGCAATGCAACATTACGTCACGTCGCATCATGTAACCCATTATGCCGCACCATAACCTTTCTGCAGCCTGTGCCGTTTGTCCATCAATGACATAAATAAATCAAGTGCAGAAATGGAAGACGTCTATGAAAATGATCTCTTTGACGGTTGTTGTCCACCAAACATGGCGGGATCAGTACCTTACAGCTGAGCTGATGCATATCAGTCGAACCTCACGTGCAGTATGTGTCTTAAGGATAGAGTTCCTAATTGACGTGGCGAGGTTGCCGTGGAGATCCGTTTCCCCCAAGCAATGTTCCAGACAGGTTCTGACCGCGTGCTATCTCTTTCATAGGCGTGCACGGTTAAACGCGGACAAAGAGACCTTCTGGATATCCGAGGGCAGGATATTATTATGATCGCGGGAATTTGAGCGGGGAGAGAAAATAAAAAACAAAACATCAAAAAGCTGCTTACAAAGTGGTCAGGTTGGCAGAGTCACCCACCACAGCGGCTTTCATCCGGTAAAATAATAGGCCTGTAGACCTTTTCAAAAGACATTGTTTCAGATAATGACAAGGTAGGGACGATCATGGAAAGCTTTAAAACCCCCTTCATCTCTGAAACATGACAGCTTCTTAAAAAAAAAGCTGGGAAGGTGTTGTGTATCTCCCAAGATGGTGGGGGGATTGACGAATGCATAATTTATTTAAGAGCATATAGTTTATCTTCCTGCTGTATTGATATTGTTGCTTTTCTCTAATGTACTGTATTTTTTGTTCGCTGTATTTGTTGATCTCGGGTTTGTGCCTCCTAATTAGAAGACGTGAGAAGAGTAAATGGCAACTTTTAATTGGCAGATACGCTCGCGGCTCATTTGAGAAGCCTATATTTATCACTGTAAAAACAATCATCTCCATGCATGCTTATTTGATATAACACAGTTGAAACTTGACAACGGCAACCTCACCTACTCTCGATTGGATGAAAATAGGTTCGGCAGAAGTTAAAATGTTGACAAGTTTTGCTCTTGAGTTTTACGTTAACGTGTTACATGCGAGGTTGTTAATGTGTTGGCAGCATGTTTTCAATGAAAAAGGCACTGTTTCCCAGCATGCTTTAGTGGCAGGTCAAACCCGAGCGCCACAAATAGGGCTTGTTTGCCAATGGCCCCGTGAAGCTAGGATTGAATACGCTCCTGAGTGCCTCATTCAGAAGCTGTTTATCCTGTTACTATTTCAAAAATTAAGCCGACCTGATTAAAATTAAAATTTTAGCCGACCTGAAAGGAAAAACTGATTTGGATTCATCGTATGTCAGCTGGCATCCTAGTCATCATTTTCAAATCAAAATCAATTTGTGCATTTCTGTTGTTGCATTAGGTCATTGAAAGCATGTGCTTATGTGGGTGTGCATGAATTTTACACGCAATCTGAGTTGTGATATACGCATACGTACGTCCCATAACAGTTTTGCATGCATCTAGAAGTCACTTTGATGTTCCACAGATGCTGCTAATCTAGTTCTACTTTTCAGCTTTGAAGTGTTTGCTTTGATATAGTATACTTGTTTCTAAAAATCACACGTTCATCTTCCTAAGTACCAAACTGCATCTCAGTTTCAGCTAATTATGCCAAACGAGAGTTTTCTAGTTCACCCAATGATAGAAACTCTGTCCTCATTACCCAGAGTCCTCCGCGAAGTTTCATACAGACGTCCCGTGGAAACCAAAGCCTGCTGGTGATGGATCGCACGTGGAGGTTGTGGTTCTTCTCCGTCTTGACAAATATCCCATGTCATCTAATGATTTCAGATGCGTGAAAAACGGGGCGGGAAAATAAGAGCAATAAACCAGATCTATTCGAAAATTCTTCGCTACGCAAGCGTACCATCTCAGCTATTCTTTGGGAACACGCGGGACAAGAGGAAGACATAGAGGCGGCAATTATTTTGCGCGCAGAGAAGCTTCATAACTCAATAAGAACATAGCTGTGAATGATTTATTCTGCGGTTGCACAGGAGTACGGGCATAAATCAGCCGACTCACCTGTCCTCTTCGCTTATTTATGGGCTCTGTTATTTATAGGGCATGCTGTGGGGTAATCAATATACTTTATTTTAATTACATTTTACTCCTCGGCACCCTGTGTCCAGCAGCACATTTTTATGTCGAAAACATTCATTAACATGTGGAGAGCTGAGGGATTGAGAAGTCAGCCTTTGGTCTGATTGAGAGCGGTCAGACAGGTACGAGAATGATTCTTTCGGGTTGTAGATGAAAGGTTGAATAAATGCCATGGGTGTGGTTTTGATGGACGTATTGCTTTGGTCCTGGATCAGTCCAGTTTCAAAGTCAGTCGTAATTTTTGCAATTAGCCTTGAGACTGTCTAAGCCTTTATATGTCATGCAAGACTATTTATACACGTCTCCACATGAAACCGAAGCAGATGTGTGTCGTTTTATTTGGCTTTGATGACTCCGCCGTCTCAAGCTTTCAGCTTTAACACACAGGAATCTTGCGATTTCATCCAGAAAACAAGATCAGCAAAGGGTAATCTGATCTCTTGCAGTTAAAGAGATTTGTTTCTCTGTTGTCACCTTCATCTACAGCTGTGGAAACCTCAGCGTGTGGCTCTCATCCAGACCGATAGCGATCTAATCTCCTCTAAAAGCAATGCTGCTCCTGAGGGATGTCTCCCACCTTTTGAAGGCCTAAAATACATCGCCGGATGAGCGGCATCTGTACACCGGTAGGCATGTTTGTTAGGACTCCTGATATTTGCACAGAAGAGATTATTCCAAACAGCAGGCGATGTCTTGTTTATTGTTTGGATGGTAAAGGAGGGGGGGCGTCTCATTCCGAAGCCAGAAGAATTTACATGGAACTGTCCACTGTGCCAGTCTTATCCAGGACTACATCCAGAGCGAAGAAGAGTGGCCTGCCAGAACGAGGCAGAGCCAAACACGCCGTGGCAGAATTTCAGCACCGCCACTTTATTCTTTTTGATGTGACTGCCATCTCCCCCCAGCCCAACCCCCCACATCATGTCCCTTCTAGAAACGTGTGGAGCCGTTGTCCAAGAAAGATGGCAGACTTTGTTGTAACATGTTCCTAGTTGCTTTTTTGGAAAGGTTGGTTTTTCCAATGTGGAGATGTGCCAAGATAATAACCAAACTACATTTTGGATTACATGCATGGTAACATTTTCTAAGCTGCAGTTGACAGGGTGAGTAGTCTGTCGTAAAATCAGATGGAATTTTGCTACGTATTGGTTTGTCACTGTTTATTATAATGCAAATTCATTATATTTAAAATAAATGTTATGTAGTGTCCAAAGAGGATGTTAGGGGGGTCAAATTTGGACAATATTTGACATGCTCCCTCGGGTTAGAATAAACTGTCATTACGTGATACAGAATGGACAAAACACCAAAGTTTTAATGTATTTATTGATCAAAATTATTTGACAAAAGGCAAAATACAGTGGATCACGAATATTCAGTTTTATTAAAATGTACAAAAATGTATAAAAAACAGAAACCTCGCATGAAATAAAGCAAACATTACCTACAGTTTTATCTGTTATCAATATTTGACAATCCTCTCTGCTAATATTTTGTAGTCATTTTCCTGAGCTGTGTGTTTATAAAATTTGCACGTGTTGTTTGTAGTGTTTTGCCAATCTTCTTTAAATTCTTCTCAAAGCTGAGCATCAGTTTGTACTTCAAACACACCAATGCAACATGCATACAAAATTTCTTAAATAAAATATTTGAATAAGGAGTGTAGATGTAGGTTTTCCAGAGTTAGACATTAACTTTGGCCACCACTGCATTGATCCTGTATAAATTACTAATTTAACGCCTTTAAAAAGGACATATTTCTTTTTCCGACAATTTTATTTTATATGTCTGCTAACAAGCTTGTACTGATATTTTTACACTGTGTTAAATGTATGGCTAAACTATGATAGCCAAGTGCACACCATCTTACGGGTAAATCTAAAGGGTATGAACTTGTCATTTGTCATACATTTCAAGTTCTTTTTAAAAATGGAGCCATGTTTTTCATTTACACTTGAGATATTGCACATTGGCCCGAGCACTGCCATTGGCAGAAAGGCCCTGTCAGACACTCCAATTAAAGTATATCACCAAAGGAAACAATCATTCTTGGGAGGCTGGACGTCTCTCTGGGGCAGAAGCAGAAGGCCTATCATTCACCATAGGTGTGTTATTATTATTGACCTGTCTGCTGTAGCATAGATGGGTTTGTTTGCACTGGAATATTGATAAACTGCCAGCAGACTTAATCTGATTGGGGGGCTTTGGAAGTTCATGAAATGTTGTGACTTGATTTTATTCACATTTTTGTTAAATGATTGTATTTATTTGATTTGATGATCATTTTGGACTCTTTTTTTTAAATGAGATGCCAGTAATGTACAGTAAGTAGAGTAAATATACAGTGAATAGAGAAATGAATAGAAGTGTCTATTAGTGATGCACGATATTGGATTTTTGCCGATATCCGATAATTTCCACCTCAATTAAGCCGATAGCCGATGCCGATACCGATATATGCTGTCTATCCACCGGGTGTTTTTACACAGCTAAAAGCGCCAGGCGCTGGACAGCGTTTTTTCAACCGAGGTGCTTTGGTCGCAATTATAAGCTGCATGGGAAAAAAATAAGCGCCAGCACTGAGCCCGTGGAAAAAAACAAGGGGGCATAGCCCGGTCACTTCAGTGACTGTGCCTTTTCACAGGGCTTGACATTAAGCATTGTCATGTGGTTGTCCTTCGGACTAGTAAACTTGTCATTCACTTGTCCGAGTACAAAAATTACTTGTCCAACGATAAAAAAATGATATTTCATTTGAATTCTCAATATAATTGTTCCGGATCTAGATTGGTAAAGTTTGCTTCTAAGCATTTTGACTAGTGTCCGCTTTGGCCGCCTGAATTTGGTTATAGGCCTACTCTCCTTGACTGCTATAAAACAAAGGCAAGCAGTAATTATTATTAGTGTTAAGGCTGTAGGTTAAGTTTTTTTGCACATAACACTGGTGCTAGAAAGGTTTAAAGTTTGGTAGCACAGGCCAAACTGTAGGAGTATAAATCGTCTGTTGTCATCATTAAAAAAAATTATCCAATTGCAGTTCATCATGAATAGACAGGTAACTGACAAAAGACATTAATGTTACATACAGATGAATAAATTATGGCCGTATCATTTTTAGATTACCTAAATTTGTTTGAATATTTCTCAGTTGTGTATTTTTCCTTTTTAACTAAATAGTGGTATATTTGTCCACATAAATTACTGTAGTATACTATAGTAAACTGCAGTAAAATTTTTAGATACTATAGTGTTTTTGAACTTTACTATAGTATACAGTGTTTATCAATTCACTACAAGGGCACTACAATTTTCAAAAGCAAATACTATAGTACACTACAGTATTTTTTGTCTGAGTGTTCAATTTAACGGGACTTTTATTTTGACGGGTCTTCGGGTTGACGCTTGTTTGCAGATAGCTTCACTCAAACAGTAAAACGCTCGTAAAATAAACTCACAGAGCAACTCTGACCATCGCTCGTGTTGTATGTTAAACTGTGCACGTAATTCACTCAGACACGCAGAACAGCCAGATGACATTTAAATAACAGGATTCCGCGTCCGCATTGAGTTACATGGACTCAGTGCTCAGTACACAATTTCCTTACTTGAGTAAAAGTACAGAAGTACGTGCTTTTAAAAGTAAATTTACTTTATGTCAGCTGTGCATTGTTTTATTGTCGTATACCTTATGCCTCCGAAGCAACCTACTGAATACACCGAGTAGCTCACAGTATCAGTTTTATTAAAGGAGTAGTTCACTTCAAAATTTGCCCCCATTGACTTTCCATAGTCATTTTTATTCCTACTATGGAAAGTCAATGGGGGCAAATTTTGCAGTGAGCAACTCCTTTAAGAGCTTTATATGTTTAGCACACATATGTTTAGTTTAGATATAATCCTGTATGATTATTTAGCCTATTATCCTCATTAGCCCCCTGGGCCTATATGTATTTATGAGCAGTGTTCTTTTATTTTGTATATTCCCTTTACCAGTTTTAGCAGCAATTTACCAGTAAGTAGTAAGGTTCTTGTAAATAGTAAAGTGTAGAAGCCATGTGTTTGTTGGATTTATTATAATTTGTATTACCATAATTTAACTACAAACATAAACTATAGCTAGTATAATGAAACTATGGTATGTTTAGTTGCTGTGGTTTTACTAAAGATTATTAATTGGATTATGGTTCCTATATATAGAAAATGGTAAATTTGTGGATACTGTGGTTTTACTGCAAATACCATCCCTGCTGAAAAAAAACAATGAATTTTTGAAGTAGAATGAGATTTTTAAATTAAATTCCTCTTTGTAGTGTGTTTTGGGTTTTATTCCAATAGGATTTACCATCCCACCAATAGAATCCATCACATAGCCTACAAGTAGACAACAAGTATCCATATTACAATTCCCATTATTACCATTAAATCCATTACATTTTATGTTGTATTTTGGGCTGGGTTCTATTGTTTTTATTTCAACAGGAATACTTCAACTATAGTTACTTCAGTAAAAACATCATTCATTTTCCAAATCGCTTTAAATGATACAGCAGCAGATCAGAAGTTAACACGCACGTGTAGCTCAAGGTGTATGTGATGCTTATTTACCGTTTAGCCGTTATGCCGATCATTTTCATGACAATGTTTCTATGATCTTTGACTGATCGTAACTCACAGATGATTACACCACACTTTAACATGTGCCTTTTTCGTCTTTTAATGTTCTATTTGCCTTTTTAGAGCGCTATCAATAGTGTAGCAGTGCCTACGTTTACATTAGTTTAGCGGGGAAGATCCCAGAGTTGCCAGATTTGCGTAAATTTTTGCTAAATAGCCATGCAAAGCTCGCCGGAAAACCGCGAGCTTAGAAAAACTGAAATACTTGGCAACATTAAAAGGTCCTGGCAGATCGCATTCGCAAGCCAGATAAATTGCGCACACCGGAAAACCCGCTGCATAGAAACCATTTTCTACTTTGGACCTTTTTATAAATGTAGTGGAGTAAAAAGTATGATATTTGTCTTTCAAATGTAGTGAAGTTAAAGTACAAGTACTCAGAAAAAATAATACTCAAGTAAAGTACAGATACTCAAAAAGTGTACTTAAGTACAGTACTCAGGTAAATTTACTTCGTTACTGTCCACCACTGACTCAGTGCGATGCGCCATTGATTATTGTCACACACAACAAGCACCACCACGACAAACGCACTACACACAAACACACAGCTCTGCCTAATGCACGTATTCTTATTATTCTACATCTATGTTGCACTGTTGTTATTTTTTGTTCAAGTTACTTGTCCAGTCCGGCAAGTAAAGTTATCTCTCACTTGCCCATACAAAACATTCACTTGTCCCGGACAAGCGTTAATGTCGAGCCCTGCTTTTCACATTTTAAAATGATGATAAACTAAATAATTTTAAAACATTTGGAAAATGAATTTGGTGAATATTAATTAAAGAAGCAACAAGGTGTTTATAAGCCATTATCTGCCGATAATATCGTGCATCCCTAGTGTCTATTACATTCAAAAGAGGAAGGAGAAAAATCTATATTGTGAACTTCATCAGTGTTTTCAGTTTTTCTCATTCAGTCGATTCTGCACTGACAGTGAAAATCTTGACAATATACCTTCAGGCACAGAGAAGAATTGTCCTGTACAGTAAGAACAATGTATTGACAATGAATAGTGTCAACTTTAGTTAATCGGCATGTTTGAATTATATAAATTGCTTAATGTTATATCAAATGGTGTTATAGTTTCTTTGAATGGTTGAAAGTTTGAAAGGAAACTGTAAGAATGACACTTTTTTGACTGTGTAATATATCATGGCAGAATTGTGCCATTTGGCAAAGGTGTTAAATTTTAGTGAGGGGAACAGGGAACATTTTTAGCTGCCTGGCACAATTCTTCTTGGTACACTTTTTCATTATACAGTAAATGAGAAGTGCACATTTTTATTTCAAAAGAGAATGACAGAAAGGATAATATATCAAGAAAACTGTATATCTATTATTCAGAAAGAGAGAGGTATACAATATATTTTAATCATATTTTTTTAGCCAAGGTTTAAATATGTGCAGCGCTTAACAGATTTAATAGACCCCCACCCAATGTAAAGTTTGTGCCACAGCTGCGCTAAACTAAAAGTATTGGTGATTATCAAAATTATTTATGTTATGTAAGCTCTTAAGTTACAGTAGTATTTCTAATGCTAAAATAATAATGTTGTTATCTGTGAATCCTGAAATTTACTGTTTTATAAGCAAGGAAGAAAATATAGTAAAGCACTGTATTATTTTATTATTCAGATGCCCAATTACAGTCAACAACAACAGAGATTGTGGAAAAGTACAAAAGAACAATGCCAGCAAGAATGCAAGGTCAAAGGAGGCCATACAAAATATACATTTTTGGGTGTGAATAAACACTATTTAGTTGTTTCATTTTGGTATTTGTATAAGAAATTAGGTTCCCTTTCAGTCGGTCACTCGACGTTGTGTTGAGATGCGCCTTCTGGATGCGCCCATCTCGCAAACTGGGCTGTTTGGTGACACTGTGAAGGATGTGTCACAACACTTTTCCGTGGCTTCAGAGTCGCGTTCCTTGGAGGGCGTGACACACCGGCACCAGGCATATTATTGTCATGCCTCAGTGCATGCCTCAGTTGCACCCTCACCCGTTGGTCAGACTTGACCTTCCTCCGAGCAGGGGTTCTGCTCGGGCAGGTCTTGAGGCGCGTCGGCATCACGACAGTCGCCTCCCTGCATGGGTGAGGTGCAGTATGGACCTCTGTGGTGGCACATCAACTGCCTAGACTGAAGGTACTGAAGAGGTTTCAACCTCTCGTCCAGGACAAACACGTGCTGGTCCGGACGGACAGCACGACTGCCGTGGCGTACATCAATCATCAAGCAGCATACGCTCACGGCAGAGGTCACAACTCGCCCGTCACCTCCTCCTCTGGAGTCAGCAGGTGATGAAGTCCCTGCGAGCCACCTTCATCCTGGGCAACCTGAACCAGACAGCCACTGCGCTTTCTCGTCAGAGTGGCGACTCCATCCCCGCGCAGTCCGGCTCATATGGGGGCGGTTCGGCCTGGCGCAGGCCTCCCCGGACTCCACCTATTGCCCGCTTTGGTACTCCCTGTACGAGGGTTCCCTCGACACGGATGCCTTAGCCTACAGCTGACCGCGGGACAAGCAGAAGTACACCTTCCCCCCAGTGAGCCTCCCCTGGCCGATTCCCCTGATGGATGACATTCTGTCGCAGGGGAAGGGCACGGTGTTGGCCATTTCTGGCCCCGTGATGGGATGAAGAGAGTCTGAGCGGCTCGCCACCGACGGTCGTTGAGATTGTCCTGCAGGCTAGTGGATGAATCCACCTCGACTGCTCTCCGTACCCTCTTGGGACCTTAATGTGGTCCTATAGAGACTTTGTATGGCCCCTTTCGAGCCCCCGAGAGATCAGTCTTCCTCATTTAACGATGAAGATGGCGCTCTTAGTGGCGCTTGCCTCCATCACAACCCGCCCCGCGACCATTAAATAGACATACTAGGCATTGTAATGAAAACAGACTTTATTTCAGCCTAAAAGTGCTTGGAAACAGCCATTAGATTACATCACCCTGTAAACATACATAAGCTTATGAACCATAGAAACTTGCACTTCACGTAGCCGATATAACGGTACTAGTGTTGTCTCCTGCTGCAACTATTTCTGAGAACCGGTCCCAAACATTTGATTTAGCAGCTTGACCTCTTCTCTTTCAATGATGTAAATTCCCGACCTCAATTTCTCCCGCACCTCGTCTTCCATCTTCACTTTTTTTTCTGTTTGTTTTGTTGTTGTGGCTGGAGGCGGGAGCTGCTTGGCGCTTTCGTGACCTGTTTGGTTTAGGGACATCACATAAGTTACATTGCTACGTAGGCCTACGTATTGTAACCTTATCAAAGAACCTCATAAAATATGAAACTATATGTTCCAAATATATAATATAGGCTATAGGGAATTGCACGCAACATACATGTTATTTTATTGAGTTTTTAATGACCCGCCCCGCAAATAAAGTGACAATTTCTTTACCCGCCCCAACCCGACCCGCGGGTTATGAGACGACCCGCGCATCACTACCTGAGACCCCGGCTAGGCTACGTGCCCAGGGTTCCCACCACTCCCTTTTGGGATCAGGTGGTGAGCCTTCAGGCGCTCCCCCCTGGGGAAGAAGACCCAATCTCTACCGTGTTGTGTCCAGTACGCACCCGGCACCTCTACTTGGACAGCACGCAGAGCTTTATGAGCTCTAAGCAGCTCTTTGTCTGTTTTGGGGGACAGCACAAGGGAGGGCGCACTGGATCACGGATGCCATTACTTGGCATACCGGTCCAAGATCGCCTGTGCCCACTTGCAGTGAGAGCCCACTCCACTCGGGGTATGGCCTCCTCGTGGACACTGGCCAAGGGTGCCTCTCTGGCAGACACCTGTAGTGCTAAGGGTTGGGCTATGCCCAATACCTTCGTGAGGTTTTTACAATCTCCGTGTGGAACCAGTGTCAGCCCGTGTCTTACGCAGGTGAGACCGGCGACTGGGTGGGTGTACGCCTGCAAAGCGCCTTCTCCCCCCTCGGTGAGTCAGTGCGCTATTGAGCCTCCCTACTTCCCTCACAGGGCAAAGTATAGGCATTCCATCCATCATTAAGCATTGGCAATATTGGTAGCAGACCGGGCAGAGCGGTCTGTTATACCGAGTCTGGTAGTGGTAGAGTCGCCCCTATTCAGGTGGACCCCTATACTTGGACTATTGCCCCATACGTAGTGACTCCCCTGCAGGGTCGTCCCGTATGTTGACTTCCTCACTCTCGGTTCCCCTATTGGTGAACCTGTGACCTCCCTCCGGTGGGTCAACCCACCTGGGTTGTGTGCTCCCTACTCGGGCTCACGCATCATATCCCATGTAGTTCTCCCCGCTGGTGAGACCATGCTGGTGTCTCCACATGTAACCTCCCCTTGCGGTAGGATGTGGTCTCCGTAGCACACTCTTTCAGCAGAGAGAGCAATGCTTCCCAGTGTTCCCTTATGATACCGGGCAGCTATCTCGCTATAATAGTGACGAGACGGCTGTCGGTACGAGCCTCTCAAAGTATGCTACTAGTTACCGATCCCACTGGAAGATTACGTCTCGCGGTAGCGCTCACTTGTGACTCGCTAGTCCAGTCAGTGTCGCTCCGCTTGATCTCGTGATACGGCTCAGCGCCATGTCGTATAGGACCCCAGTCTGTCTCTCAACACACGTGTCTTCCTGCCACAACACTTCACCGGCGTGCTGCATCGACCGGGAGATGTCTCTCAGGTTCCTCAGCCCAAAAGATGAATGAATGGGTGCTGCCATTTCCATCTCCAGACTGGCGTGTGCGTGCCATTCGCCAAGTTCATTGGCATTTTTTAAATTCTTCTAGGAGATGATAGGTTCTCAAGATCAAACCCCAGTCTGTTTCTCAACACAAGATCTTGTTCCCTCCATCAGGGAACAAAGGTTACAGTCGTAACCGAGACATTTTTGACTGGTTCCTAAAAACAATTCTGAGAGGTGGTGAGATAAATTTGTGAAGCACTTTATGGCCCGGTTTCACAGACAAGGCTTAGCTTAAGCCAGGACTATGCCTCAGTTAAATATATTACTGGTGTGCATCTTGAGACAAAACAATGGCAATGACATATTTTAAGATATGCCAGGCCAATTTATTTTCAGTTAAAACAGCTCAAACTTTCATTTTATTCTGGGACTAGTCGTAAACCTTGCCTGTGAAACCGAGCATATATTTGTTAATGCTCCATTTAATCTTTTTTTGATAAATTGTGTTGCATACATAGTTTTAGAGTTTTAGACTAACCAGATGACTTGGCAAGCAGCTGCCTTTATTTCACATCATGTTTTTGTGTTGCAGTTGCCCAGGGACAGTATAGTAAGCTAAAGGCTGAAGTATAGTTCCTGTGATGCAAATTGCGTCATCAGAATAGCGCGTACTGTACGCGCACCACAGGAATTTTGTAACCTCGCGTACAAAGTATGCTCATTCAATTTCTTGCAGTAATAAGTTTAATCACCAGGTGGCAACCGTGTCCTGGGAGCATCGATTCAAGGTAGTAGAAGAAAACCTGACCCCTGTAGGCCCGGAGAGGTATTGAAATATGTTGTAATGCACATGCGTCAAAACTCATGTGTACTAGTGATGGGTCGTTCTTGAACGATTCGTTCATTTTGAACGAATCTTTAATGTGACTCGAGAAGAACGAGTCGTCGTAGGGAGTGATTCGTTCAGCCGCGCATGCGCATTGCGCAACATTCTATGGGTCCTGTACTGGAATTCAAGAAGAACGAACGATTCAAACCCGAAGACTCGAGAGGTGAACTAATCAATTCTCTTTCCGGCTCTGACTGCATTGGTTTAGCTTACGACGCTGTCACGTGATGAACGAAGGAGTCAAACCCGAGGACTTGTCAGATAAGAGGTGTGGTGAGCTAATCATAGACTAAAGACCCAGGTAAACAATGAATTAATCTTTTCTGTTTCTTATAGCATTATAGTTTTGTATTGTTTTGTTTGTAATGTGATCAACGTTTGCATAATGAACGAAATGAACGATATGACTCGAAAAAAGATTCGTTCATTTTGCTGAACGAGACTCAAAGATCCGAGTCAGTAAAATGATCCGAACTTCCCATCACTAATGTGTACGTGTATGAGTTGAAGGCAGTATATTTTGCAAGACTGTGCCTTCGCACACACGTAAAAAAAAGAAGTATGCCACAGGTTTTAGAAGTAAACTTCATTGGTATAAACTGCAGTTCTCAAAAATGAACAGGCGAGGCAGTATTGAACCAATAATACTAAAACCACCCATCAACTCTTTGTGTACTTGGCAGTTGCTTAGTATTCAAACAAACATCTGACAGCGGGATAAAGTTCATATTTGTGGAGGATTTACAGTACCAGGGCTGACCTAAAAAAGTTTTTCACTGTTTAGATCTTTTGCATGAGTAGTCTGCAGTCACTTTTTTCTTGTCTTTTTGTGTCGGTTCAGTTTTACCGTGCTGTTTGTTGCGTTTTACTTCATAGATTAACAATCTGCACCTCGTTCGTACAGCACATGAGGTGGTGTGCCTGAAAATCAAGGACCTACTTTGCATTTCAGCAGTGGGTCGTAAAAAAGCACTGAGTGTTTTCTACGTGATCTCCTGCAGAGTTGCCATAAAGAGAGTGATTTTTATTAAGACTCCATGCTTTGAAGAGCTTGTGCGTTTGTCGGCAGCAATGTTGTAACAACATTGCACATTTTTTAAAATGCACTTTGTTTCCTTTTAGCTTTGCCGCACAATCCAATAACTGTCGGAGGAATGCAAGACAGAAATGAGCAAATACCTAATCTTTTCAAACCTACAAAATGAATTGACTGCTTTTGCGTTTGCACTGACAAGTTAAGGAGTAGTTTGCTACCTGTTATGTAGCACCAAGCGTGTCTACAGATTTCCATTGGGATTCTCACCTAACCAACGAAAATGTGGAAAAAACTCTGAGTTAAAAAGGGTGTTGTGTGGCTGGGAATACTTTAAGCTAAATCTTCTGTCATTCTGTTTGCAGCAAAATTCTCCATCGCTTTATCCATGAAATGATTCTTTCAAATGACATGAATTAATTCCCTGATGGCTTTTTTGTTTGCACGGCCTGGATCCTGACCTCTATGTTACGGTTGTGGATACAGTTGAGGAACGCATTAATGTCTTCCCGACATGAGCACTGTGACCCCATTGACCTCTGGAGGCGGCCAATGAGCTGCTCATCACTCAAGGCGAGACCTCTGCCGCTCCGGTTATTACAGCATTCCTGCCATTCTACGTCGCTTTCACCTTTTCTCCGCACATTCCCTCTCGTCTCGAATCGCTCGCCTGGAAAAGCCAAATGAATTCCTTCTTTCTTTGCTACGTCTCCTTGCAGTCCCAGACTGCCCCTTCTCCAAGCAATCATTAAGGATAAAAACACATTCACTGTCATTCGCTGACAGTCTTTTGTACGCTTGAGTTTATAAATGTGAACAATAAGGTTTCGGCAACTGAATTCATTCTAACAGAGTGGTATTTTTTTTCCCAGAGGCAAAGAGTACCACCACGACGTCAGCTCCAATAGTCCACGTCCTTCTCCTTTCAATCGTCGCCTCTGGAGGACAGATGATGTCGGCTTATTTGAGGTAGCTATTTTTCTCGGGCTAACCGTTTTGCCCTCAGCTTCTTTGAGAAAAGCTATTTGATACTGACGCTCTTTCTCTAGTCCCTGTTCTAATGCTCAGGGTGATCTTTGAGCAGCCGCCTGTGAGATCTCATCTGCCGACATGACCCCGGTCATATCATCACGCACACGTTACCGTTCGCATAAACTTCTTTTGTCGCCATTATTTTAGCCCTTCCACAAATCAAAAGTCTTGCCACGGTTTAATTGCTTGAAGGTCAATGACAATGATGTGACAACTTATTAGAAACCGCATCTGATGGCACTGATTTCATAGCTGACTTTTTCTCGCCACTTGGTTTCCAAGCAATTACCAAGCGTGCTATTTATTAATTTCATGGTTCACGGAGCATCAGACGCTATAAATAGGTGAGGGTGGTTGTGAAATCCCTCACAATGTCAGTGGCTGCTATTGATTTTTTTGCAAAGATCCAAAAGCTTTGAAATAAAAAATTATCCTGTATGAGGTACCTGAGTTTATGTTCACTTATATACAGTGGGTGTCAAGCTAATAAATTTGTTAACCTTATAACATTTACATTTAGTCATTTAGCAGACGCTTTTATCCAAAGCGACTTACAGATGAGGGAAACAATGTCAGCAATTGTAACAAGATAAGGACAACAAAAAGGATAAGTGCAATAAAAGAAAACTGGTCTCATATAGCCTACCACAGTATAGAGCTTTTTTTGAAAGAGTAGAAAAGAGATATAAGTCAGAACTGATCGGTCAGGTGTTGACGGAAGAGATGTGTTTTCAGCCGGTTCTTAAAGATGGCTACAGAATCTGCTGATCTTGTAGCAGCGGACAGATCATTCCATAAATGTGGAACAGATCCAGAGAAGGCACGTGAGAGAGATTTTTTACCTTTTTGGGATGGCACCACAAGACGTCGTTCGTTTGCAGAGTGTAGGGATCTGGAGGGTACATAAGTCTGCATTAGCGAGTGAAGGTAAGGGGGTGCCAAATCAGTGGTGGTCTTGTAGGCCAGGAGCAGAGTCTTGAATTTGATTCGAGCGACTATAGGGAGCCAATGTAACTTAATGAAGAGAGGTGTGATGTGTGCTCTCTTCGGTTCATTGAAGACCACTCTTGCCGCTGTATTCTGGATCATCTGTAGAGGTTTAGTTGTGCAAGCTGGAAGTCCAGCCAGTAGCGCATTGCAGTAGTCCAGTCTGGACAGAACAAGAGCCTGGACTAGGACTTGAGTAGCATGCTCGGATTGGAAAGGTCTAATTTTCCTAATATTGTAGAGGATGAATCTATAGGACCGGGTGGTGCTGGCAACCTGATCAGTGAAGTTAAGCTGATCGTCGATCACCACTCTTAGGTTTCTGGCCATTCTGGAAGATGTGATGGTTGATGAGCCCAGTTGAATGGAAATGGAGGCCGGGATTACAAGCAGTTCTGTTTTAGCAAGGTTCAGCTGCAGGTGATGGTCGTTCATCCAGAGCGAAATGTCGCTCTGGATGAAGCTCCCCAATCATAACATTGCTCAAAATATATCATCCCAGTAAACAAATGACTCTAGACATTTTGTAAAACTAACACAAACAAATGTATGTTCTTCTTTCTGTCTTTGCTTTGCAATTCCTTCTAACCAGCTGGTAATTTAAGTAATTTTACCTTCAAGTTCATAAAGATTTCCTAGCAAAGTTTCTACCTGTGTTACTAACTATGATTCTGTGCTTTACAAAGTTTAACAACAACTAGAAAGTGTCTGAAAAGTGTCTTAATATTTAACAACATACTGTACTCTTGATGTTTTAAATTAGTTTTATAGACTATAATAATAGTTAATAATAACCAGCATATTTTGTTCATTACAAAACTAACACACAGTTTTTATGGTTGAAATGAATTTCTTGGGCCATAAAGAAGAAAAGCTGCCAATAAGAGCTCTATTCTTAAAATTCACATCCCTTGGTTTGATACCTATCATAGAAACGTTGGTGAAATAAAACATTATTATACTATTATTATACTAACTATAAAAACATATTTAAGCTCCCCATAAGACTGTACAGATAATACTAAAATAAGTTTTGGTTATTTTGAAAATATCCAGTTTATAGTTTTATAATTGTAAGTCTTTAACTTTTAAAAACACACGTTCTTGTACTATTTTAAAATATCTTGTTTTGATACTTGTCAAACTAACGCGTTGGCTTGAAATGATTATTTTTAGATCAAAGTCCCAGATAGCACAGGCATATCTCTGCTGAAGATCTAGAGATCTGTGTAAAAACACCTGACAAAAAAGTCAGTTTTACATACATTCTAAATCATAAACATATTACAGACATCCTCTATATGTGTATATGACATCTCTCAGGAGACATTCCAGAGACATTGCAAAGAGCACACACACACAAAAAAAATGCATTTGCAGATGCAGACATCAATTATTTTAAGCTCCCTATATAACATGTTGGTGGTATTTTTTTTTTTACAATAGTAGTCTTACTGCATCCAATGCAATCTAGCATTTATTTGTTTTTAAGTCAGACTAAGTGTCCATATACTACATATGGGGCCACTATATGCTTTTAAGTGTGTATAGAGAACCTAATTTCCTTTTTGCTTTTAATGAAATTAGATCTGGATTATATTTTCCTCTGAGAACACAGAGATGGAGATTTTCTATATAAAGTGTTCAAAACACATGGCACAGCACCTGGACCAGCAGGTGTTGCAGCCTTGTGTCCCATTATTGTTCTTTTATCTCCTGGAGAAATGTCATCCTGAAGTCATTCTCCACACGATTGCCTACACTCACAAACACATAAGAAGAGCTTTTAAAAAAAAACTGTTTTAGCTTTTATGACAACATTCCAAAACCTAGACGGAGACGGCGTGTGTTCTTGCCAAAAAGAGAGTGGTGCTGCTCGAAACCATTTGCATAGTAATTAATTACACCTTGTCAAAAAATGAGTCAGCCATGTTTGAAAACAATCCAAATGAATTAGACTAATAAAGACAAAACCATCAGCCAAGAAAGAGCTTCTAGGCGTAATGTACAGCCTGGAGACAATCTGCTCCCGCTGCTTTACCTTCCAAACACTACTGACAACTTTGTTGCTGCATATGTGGGGGTGCAGGGTCACTCCATTATTTCTAAATGTTTGGTATTAATTATTTTGAGAGCGAGAAGCGTGTAGGAAGCTGTGCTATTTACTGGTACTCGAACGGAGAAACATGACTAGATATATTCCAGGACGTCTGCTTTCGGCTGAATTTAGATGAATGTCATGACTGTTCCCAGTAAAACAACAATGGTGATGAATTTTTTCCCAATCCATCCTGTTCTCTATAATCATTTTCTTTATTCATTCAGCAGTTTGTCTCCATGCAGATGGTTTAAACGGATCATCCGTAGTTCTAGTATCAGGGTGCCAGTGGATAAATAACCCGGGTCCCATCCATCTATTGAAGTCAGGGTCCAGATTTAACAGGCCTCTGTGTGCATCTGTGTGTTTGTTATTGGAGATGGGGCAGTCGTTACTGCGGCCAGCCTGAGACTGAATAGTTGGCTGCTTTTATGGTCAGTGGACCCAATGAAGTTTATGGGACCAGCTAGTCTTCTCCGGCGCCTGAAATATCATGTTTGTTTATCTCCAGAGAGAATTTATTTTGCTGATTCATTGCTTTGCGCTTGTGTGAGGGCTGAAAGGATTCGATTTTCCTCTTATTTATTTGCTTCATTTTTCCCCTCTTCATGGACGGGAGCTTCTCTCAAGAGAAAAACATCTCCTCCAGCTGAGGGCTCCTGTGAAATGAGATTAGAGACGGCGTTGTATAATCTGAGTATTCTCTCTCAACCTAGGTTGATCCGTAAACCCCACAATACCTCAAAGAGATGTTTAAACATGAACACAAAATTCATTTAGAAATCATAATACCGTTTAAACCCATTTTATGTTATTATTGGGACACTCATAACGGTTTCTAACACTTCACGTTTCACTCTGTCTCTCTCCACCTCCAATATGATTGCAACAAAATATGTTGTGTTAAAGCCAAGTGCTTGAGATTTGGCTGGTTATTTCAGTCCCTGGTGGTAGATGGTGTAACTGCTGAACCCCCCAAAAAAGCACATTTTTCAAAAATAACATTGTGCATTGCATATTTTTTATTTATATTGTTATAACATATAGTATATACAAAATATAGCAGAGTGCTATGAAATCAGCCATGATTTATTCACGATACAGCACTAGCCTCACATAGGCCTACCTTATTGCTTTTATAAAACAATTACCACAAAATTAAAATATTAAAGCCAAAAAGTTTATCAATGCAACTTTCACGAAGTAAAATCACTTAAAGCCTTCCTTCCACTGGAAAAAAATGATCATAATGTTTTATTGATGATAGATATTAACGCCATGCACTGCCATTACTAATGGCTATGCTCAATATGGCCACTCTAGCAAAGGATGTCCCGCCTTCCAGTGAGACTGACGATTCTCTGGGGGGGGGGTCTCTACACAGAGAAGCTTTAAAAACAAAAGTTACAGTACAGTTGATGTCAGGTTTAATTGTTGGTTGGAAATATGTTATTTAATTAATTTAAGAAATAGCTGCCTTTCCCCATTCAAGTAATTAGGACTGTTGTTGTGCTTTGATTAAAACAGAGCCGTTGAGAGAGAGTCGCATCCATTGACTCCAATAGAACAGTTTTTTTTCACAGCAATGGCGGTTCATGGAGGCTCTCAATAGTTTAAAGACGTTAGTCATTTAATGAAAAAAAACAATTAAAGAAACCGCTTCCTGGAACTATCTGAAGGCTCCATAAATCACGTGATGCTCGAAAAATGTGAACTTCCGTTGTCTCTCTTTAAACTCTCTCTCTCAATGGCTCTGGATTAAAAGAGCTGCCCGGAGGTGTTGCAGAAATCAGAATCAAGGACTGGAACTATGTCTGTTTAAAGTGTTAAATGAACTTTTCCTGTCATTCTGTTAACAGCCATTCAACACTGTTGTGATGTTATTATATCCTGCAGCTTAAGAGTGGTCACATGACATTCATGGCTCAAGTGTGAAACATGTAAATTCTGTGCTTTAAAGTAAAATTTTACCCAACAATAAAATTTCTGTCAACATTTACTCACCTTCATGTCTTTCTTTCTTTAGCAGAACACAAAAGAAGATATTTTGAAGAATATTGTTAACTGGCCCTCATTCACTTGGTTTTGTGTCTATACAATAGAAGTGAATGGGGGCCAGTGCTGTTCGGTTACCAACTTGCATCAAAATATCTTTTGTGTTCTGCGGAAGAAAGAAAGAAAGTCATAAAGTTTTGAAATGACATTTTTTAAAGCTGAACAGATACTCAGATATACTGTGGTGTTCAGGGAAATTTCATTGTGGGGATAAAACACTGCAGCTCATCTGCTGTGGAAAATCTATTTCTACTAATCATAAAAGTTTATGACTTGAGACTTAGTTGATTTGATGTGACCTGAAGTTCATTAAGCCTGACATTGACTACACGTCATAGTGTGAGTGTCGGGCTTTTGCTAACATGGGGATCGACACAGTCTTTTCACACACAGCCCCCTTCTGACTGTCACTTAATGAAAGAAGGACTTAACTAAAAGAACTAAAGAATAAAGCAGACCGGATTCAGCAGTTATCATGCAAATAGAAATCCTTCTTTTCCCCAGGTAATCCCCTCAGCTCTGTAGAGCTCTGAGATTGCTCTGCTATCCTAATATGCCTCTAGAAACCGGCGGCACTATTTCACAGGGATACCAGAATGGCCACTTCACACCTCTCTGCTGTTTTTTTTTTTTATGAATTTGATGTGCAATCAAGCTGACGGACGCCCTAGTGGTGCGACAGCTAATGGAGAGCCCTTTAAATCAAGAGAAAGAGGCTCTCGTTCGCTGCAGAACGTCTCCCGAGATCACCATCACCTGAGGATTACATCTGCATCACATGATCTCCGCTCCGGTGCCTTGGATTTATGCTTCATATCTGACACGAAACACGAAGCTAAAAAAAACATGATGAGCTTCAAAAGATTTATTTTTCTGCATGCATTTTTCTGTTCTGTTTGATAGTCTTTCAGCTCACACGTAGCTTATCTCAGTGCTGTGTGCAAACTCAAGGAGGTCTTTAATACCTGTAGTGCATTCTTATTCATTTCATTTTGGACCCCCTGGAATACTTGATTTGAAATATGCCATTTCTATGATTATTGTTATTATTATAAATAATAATAATAACACTTATTATTGTTATTATTATTAATAATCATAATTATTGTTATTATTATTATACTGATTTTTAACTTTATTTTGTTATTTAACTTTATTTGTTATTTTGTGAATATATTTTGACACCGTAAAGTGTCAAAAAACGACAAGATCAGAGCTCGTCTTTGATCTCTTCCTTTGAAATGTTATGTAACTTGGCTTTTCAGACACCGTCTCTCATACAACCCAAGGATAGCTGTGGTTGGATGTAACAGGTAAAGACATTATGCACAAATAATCTTATTTAATATCTGTTTCGATTTGCAGCTTTCTACGGATTGCTGGAGCTGTGATATTCTCTGAGTAGTAAATATGTTTTGACACATGTCAAAACGTGATTTATTACCCATAATTTATTACCTCCTATTAGGTGCAATAATTCTAAACAATTGTTTTTTATAGGGTTAGAACTAAACTAGGGGACTATCCTTATTTTAGATCTTGAAATATCATCTCAAACTAAACATTTATTAAATAAAACAGTGTAGAACTAAACAAATTGGAGATGAAGATATTTATAAGTTTTTCCCAATTTCAGGTTTAAAAGTTTAACCCTAAACCAGATTTTGACATGTTTGGAAGAATCAGCCAAGAAGATCGTTTAAGTTGCTAGAATTTCTTCCACCCCCGTGGTTGGTAGGCACACTGGCATCTTCCCAGGCAGTAGAAAGTCAGACAGGACAGAACTCCATAACATTGTTAAATGTTCGAGTCCTTGACTTAACTCCTCAAGTCTATAGTTGTGTTAAACTGACAGTTTAGAGGCGCTAACACATTTGGATTGCCTTCTTCGCACAGGCAGAGAGAACATGTTGGGCATGTGCTTTAATCAAAAAAGCTAATTGATGACCGTTGTTAAGAATGTGGACCAGTAATATACACTACATGCCTAGCAGACACTCCCGACATCTTCCACAGGCAGAAGAAAATCAGACAGGATGAAAAACACATATTTGTTAAATGAATCTTTGACTTAACCCTTGAACACCAAACCTTTGTCAGAGCACATTGCCTTGTTTAGTCTAACAAAAACTCACATTCGGACCCATACTTCCATGACCAGGAAGAACATGGCGGGGCGCACATTGATAAGAATGCAGACCCCCAAAGTCTCAAACACTTTCATCATTTGGCAGATAAAAGTCTTAAACCTGGAACCAACTCATTCTTAAATGAAAACGTCACACACATACACATTTCTCTTTCTAAATGATAAACACAACCCCAGCAGACAGGTTTCACACTGTCTTGGGAGACAGGCATCCCGGCTGGCAGGCTGGAACCACCTTTTATGTGGGGTCGAATTAGATAGGCAGTTCATAAAGCCAGAAAGCAGAAGAAAAACTAACCTTCGATGACCAAGTCATAAAAACACACAAAGCTAAACCTCGTTTGGGACACGATGACAAGAAGACAAAACCCCAAAGTCTCAAACACTTTTTATCATTTGTCAGATAAAAGTCAAAACCAACTCGCTCTTATAAGAAACGTCACACACATAAACATTTCATTTATCTCTCTCTTATTAACAAATCACCCACAGCACATCATGTTGGCAGGTTAAAAGACAGCCAGGGTCAAAGCCACATCTTGGTTTGGGGGTGGAGGGTAGGAAGGGGACAGAGGATCTGTTCATTTTCATTTTAACAACTGACTGCATGCATCACACTTCAACACAGGCAAGTTCTTTTTAAACTTAAAACCTGACTTCAAAATACTATTTTATCTTATTTCAGTTAATCACTATGTATCTATTTTATTTATCATCAGTGCTTCTTATTTATTTAACTCATCTCTTATTGCTTTCATTCACAGACATTATGGACAAATACCAAGCATTCTGAAACCAAATCCTTATCGCTACTGCAAAGAAGGGGGTGTGAAACAACGAGGTCTGGATATTATAACCTTTTTCCTAAACAACAACAAAGAGGTCATAAATGTACACAGGGTGTACGATCAAAGGAATCATAAACGTGCACCTGGCAGGGGGTAATAAATTATTGGTAATAAATCACGTTTTGACATTCGGTGTATCATATTTACTACTTCTCTGATTTCATTTTTATTTCCTTCCGTTATGCCTGTATTTAAGAGTTTTCTAGGCAAACACGTATAGCCGCTAGACAACGTCTTAACGGCTTGATTTTAATTCAAAATGACCACTTACCCCTTACCTGACCTTCACCAAGAAAGAGCTCATGAGTTTTGTCTAGCCAAGATGAGATTCTAAATACTCACAAACAAACTTTATAGGCTATGCATGTCTCTGTGTAGGTTTGTATTCATGGCATCTTGAGAGAAGAAATCCGGTTCATGTCCTTGAGGGCAATAGTCCAGCTGTTTTATGGGGCTTCATGCACTCAGCTCTGCCATTATACGTGACTAACTTTGTTTAGTTGGTAATTAGTCAGCGTGATTGAGAGGGAAAGACGGGAAAAACGGTGACATATTCTATGTTTTCAACATTTTACATTAATTCACTGTGAAATACTGTATAGACCACTTTGCACAATGTTATCACTGGTCCAGAAGCACTTCCGGTTTCAGTTTTTATTTATTTATTATTCGTTTTTTAATCTAACATATATAATTAAATCTCTCCGAAGAGGTCAATATGTGTGTAAAGCTGCTTTGCAACAATGCAAAACTGTGAAAGGTGCTATAGAAATACATTTTTGGATTGCATAAAATAGTTAAGTGGTTTTGGTCTCAATGGGATTTATTTACTTAACTGCTATAAACCATGATTTTTGTTAGGCGGTTGCAGGTGGTAATGAGATATAGACAGTCTCATCGTTGAGCCTTTGATTAGACAAAATCTGGAGATGGTGAACATTGACTAAAAGCGATGAAACTTTATGAAAGTCATGAAAGTCTTAGTGTGGGGAGATACGCAAATTCAATGACACTTGAACCAAAGCCCAGTTTTTGAAGGGGTAATACATGTAGGGATATTAACAACATCCTGGTTGTGTTTTTTTAGCTGGTTCAGCCAGGAATGACTTGGCTGAACATTCTCAATGCTTCCATTCGAATAAATAATCTTTTCAAGATAAATCTTTCTCGTGTTAAAGTAAGCCTGATATCTTTTTCCAGGGTATTGGCGTGTTATGTTTATCTGTTGTGATATGTGTAATAAAAACATGTTCTAAACCCTGACACTTCTATAAATTGTATAGTGTATAACACCTATAATGATTGTATTAATTCTATAATATCTGTTTTATTGTTTGAGGATTTCTGTATGCTTATATATGTCTAAATGTTGATCATCAATTCGTAATCTTCATTTTTTAACATTCAGAAATAAAATAATCATTCATTTTATCCAAAAGACGGTGAATCTCCTCTCATTAATATCACCTGTCTCCAAACTTCATGTTTCAATAGGAAATATAGGCCCGGTTTCACAGACACAGTTTAGCTTAATCCAGGACTATCCCTTAGTTGAATTAAGATATTTATGTCGCTTTTATAAAAATGCCTTAGAAGAATACATTACTGCTGTGCATCTTGAGACAAAACAATGGCACTGATATATTTTAAGATATTTCTGGGCAAGTTATATTCAGTTAAGACATGTCACACATTCATTTTAGTCTGGGACTAGCTTTAAGCCTTGTCTGTGAAACCGGACCATAAAGTATAAATTAATGCAAACAGTTTCCTAGTTTTAAGTTATAGTGTTACATTAAGTGTAGATGTCTTTAAAAGCCCAGCACAGCCTGTTCATGAATTGCCATAAAAGGACCAAGTGAATTGTTTGAGACAGGTGGAATTTCATTATTATATTTATATACTGACTATATTATAATGAACTTCAGTAATATATGTCCATAAAGTTGATGCTGATCATTGTTGTTTTTTAATGAATGCTTCACTGAGAAAATCTCACGATGGCTCTGTATGTGATTTAGCTCAAGGTTTAGAGCAGTAATTCCTAACACCGTGTCTACACCAGACGCGGTGCCACACGACACAACACACGGCTTGTTCTAATGCTTTCTAATGGATTGTCGCGTCGCGCCGTGCCGCATCCAGTGTGGACAAAATGTTTAATTATAATGGGTTCTAATGCGTTTTATTGCCGTGCCGCGTCCTGTGTAGACACGGTGGAAGGCTTTATGTTCTTTAATATGTGAAGATGAAAGTAAACACATTTAAAACCATCCAGTGTCAGTCATCAGGAATGAAGCTAGTTTTTCTGAACCCATAGGGGGCTCAAGTTAAAGTCTGAATAGCTTCCAATCTTATATCACAATGAACTAGAAATGGTGTGCTAAGAGAGAGACAAATATAACAAGATATTTAAAAAGAATTTTTTTATCAGATCTCTGGTTACTGCAGAGAGCGACTGCAATGTGAAATGTCCTTTACTAGAATCTGCAATTACGGTGTGAATGTCATGCTCATGCTTACAGTACCTTACGACTGCCTATTTTATCACTGAAAAACAAATTAAAGATCTACCTGCTACATGTGAATATACTGTAATTCTATATACAGTTAAATGCATTCATTTTAGAACCAGTCAGTCTTGTTTGAAGTATGTCTGGAGGGCACATGTCATCCTCTTTCATAGAAAATATTTAATAAATATCACTGAGCCAGTGTTTCAATGGGGATTTTGTTTTGACCAACTCTTTATGACAGACTCATTTATAATACTCTGGTGGAAAAGTGACTTATGTGAAATCGTGTAATATGCTGGCAGGTTGTGCCCTTCTTTTGATTTGTCTCATTAAATTGAATTTGCCCCTGTAAAAAAGGAAGACCTTGTGTTTTGAATGTCTTGTTAGTTTAAAGGGATAGTTCACCCAAAAATGAAAATTCTGTCATTTGCTCACCCTCAAATTGTTCCAAACCTGTTTAAATTTCTTAGTTCTGTTGAACACAAAGACATATTTTTTGAAGAATGTTAGCAGTTTTCAGTTTTGAGGCACCTTTGACTACCACATTAAAAATATATATTGTATACTGTACATTTATTTGTTCTGTTGAACACAAAAGAAGATATTTTGAAGAATGTAGGAAATCAAACAGTCAATGTCAATGATGTCTCAGAATTGAAAATTAGCATTCTTCTAAATATCTTCTTTTGTGTTTTGCAAAACAAAGTAATTTATACAGGTTTGGAACAACTTGAGGGCAAGTAAATCATGACAGAATTTTCTTTTTTGGGTGAACTTTTCCTTTAATGCTCTGTGTCTCACCATTGTGAAATTGGTAACCCAATACAAAGATTTTGGATGTTATTTTACCTGACATCATCAGGTAATGGCAATTCATTATGGCAATTCATTCCTTAGTTAAAAATGATTAACTAGGTTCAAACTATGTTCAAATTGTGTAAAAATCGATTGAACTTGGATAGAAACCTTATTTTCTAGATTTTAGTGATACATTTCAATGCCGCCTTGAAGCGAAAGCAGTTTCCACCATTTATTTATTCACAGCTGTGCAAGCTTGTTTATTCCACACCAAAGAGTTTGTGTTTATGGTCTAGAGATCTCATAAATTCAGTGCCCTTGGAAGGTGAATAAAGTCCCTCTGGATTTCTTTGACCTGTTAAGGCCTTTTATTTTGCAACCCCCCAACCCCCCCCCCCCCCCCCCCCCCCCCGCCGTTGTTGTCCGCAAAGGCAATTGCATTTTAAGATGCACTTTACATTACAAAGGTGGAATAATGTCCATAGCCTGAAGTACGGTGCTACGAATAACACAGTTATTACGCAGAGCACTGAGAGAGAGCGGACCACAGAGGCCTGTCCCATTTTGCTTTTAAACAGTTCACTACATCTGTCCTAAAATCCAAACGACTTATACTGACCAAAGTAGGACATGCATTGAAAACTACTTGATAGTCAATAAAATGCAAGGTAACCAGTTTAGCAATGAGATTACACCTTTTATTTCTGTATCTGAAGAATTCCTGGTCTGAGTTTCTCAGACTGGAGTATTTCAGTGTGCTTGGAGAGTGCTTTCCCTGAGGTCCAGCTAGATTTGATCAGTGCTAGTGATAAATGTGAGCCTCTGTCACAGGTTGGTAGCAAGGAGCCTGTTTACTTGAAAGGAAATTTCTGTCCGAGTAAAGGTCAAGTTCTTTCCCTTTTTCTTCGGGATCCTAGAAGGAAATTGCTTTTGCGTTTAGAGGCGCAACAAGGGAGACGAGAAGAACAGACACACGGCATTCAGAAGGGGGTCTCCGGAGTCTGGGGCAGTATTTTAGGCCTCTCCATTGATGTGAAAATCTTAGATACTGTATGTGATAACCATGAGAACTTCACTTTATATCCTGTTAAAAAGAGTGTGATTTGGAGATGTTATAACTCTTTAGTGAGCTGCAAAAATGAAACTCGATCTATGCATCCAGAGCTTGCGCTGTTCTCTTAAAAGGATAGTTTATCCAAAATTTACACACAATTGTGATTTTGTTAAGACCCGTGCTGTTATGACAGTTTATTATGACCACAACTGTAAAGCCAATCTTTGTAAAGACTCACAAACAGGGACTCTTAGGGAATTTAGGTTGAGATAACACAATATTTGTTGTCCTTAACTAGACACAGAGATGTGACATAGTGTATTGTTTGAGTGTTGTTGAACACAGCAGTTTTAAGAGGGAAGTTTTGGTAAACTTGAATAACCTTGATCTGATCATAGTCTTTGGTTGAGTGTCAGTAAATAATGACTTGAGCGCATTTGAATCTGTTTTTTACACAGATGTGCTCAGGGCTGTACGTTAACTTTTTTTGCACTTGTGCTACAGAGGTTTCAAGTTTTGTAGCACAGGCCAAACAGTTGTATCACAAGTATAAAATGTCTGTTGTCATTGTTAACAAAATACACAAGTGCAGTTCATCACATGAATAGGCAGGTTACTGACAAATGACATTTAATGTTACATACAGATGGATAAATAAGGGCAAGGGATGCACCGATATGTACATTTTGGCCGATAACGATAACCGATCATTCTTTGACATTGAAAGCCGATATATTGGCCGATATACAGTATCTAAATATTATTATAACATTTTCAGAGACTGAAACAAAAGTCAAAAAGCGGGCAAAGTATTTTATTTGAAAACATTGACTGCAGAAAAAAGGTAACCATTAGTTCTCTGTTTTCCCTAAAAATCGTGTACTAAGCCTACTTTACACTAGATTCTTTAAACTTTTCTGGTATCAATTTTATTTAATAAACAAATTCTAGATTTTCTTCCAGAGCAACTCAGAAGGGTGTTCTCAATAGCCACAAGTCTAACAGGTCTCAAGACAGAAAGCATTCACACAGCAATCTGCTTTAAACAGTATGCGTTGGTTACTATAATTTACACATTCATAAATATTGGATCTACATACTGTACCTACATCAACAATGTTTTGCTAATAGCAGTAAGTGAATGATCATGACAGAAAGACAGTACTGTACTGTATTTTAACTGTGAGCAGCATGCAGATGAAGAAGTTTGACCAGAGGAAATGATTTATCGGCTATAATATATCGGCCTAAATTTTATTACTGGCGATACGATAACATTAAAAATGACCATTCATCGGTCGATACCGATATGGCCGATAATTTATTGTGTATCCCTAATTAGGACCATATAAATTTTAGTGTACCTAAATTAGTTTTAATTTTTTCAAGTTCTGTGTTCTTTTTTTACTATAAAATAGTAATATATTTGTCCACGTAAAAATACTGTAGTATACTATAGTAAACTGCAGCAAAATTACTAGATAGTGTAGTATTTTTGAATCTTACTATAGTATATTACAGTGTTTACTAGTTTATCAATTTGCTACAAGGGTAATACAATTTTCTATTGCAGATACTATAGTACACTAAACTGTTTTTTCATCTGAGTGTTCAAGTAAACAGACTTTTATTTTGGCGGGTCATCTGGAAGAAGTTTGAGTTTCAGTGTGTTTGACGATAGCTTTACACAAACAGTAGAATGATCGTGAAATAAACTCTCAGAGCAACTCTGGCGATGGAGTTCATGTGTTCATGTCCTCATACAGTGGGCCGCAGACAAATCCACGAGCGTCACCCATGTAGCATGTTAAACCGTGCAGTTCATTCACTCACACACGCAAAACAGCCAGATGACATTATTTAAATAACAGGATTCCATGTCTGCGAGTCCGCATCGTTAAATGGACTCAATGCAGCCGGAAAACGAGTTTCACTCACAAAAAGACTAATATAAATAAGTAAATTGATTAACGTCACACACAAACAAGCACAACGACAAACACTTCACAAAAACACGCGGCTCTGTCTAATGCACCTGGCAAACTGTATCGCACATGTGCTACACTGGTAAATTTATTCATCGCATGGAACGATTTTTTCCTAGCATGTGCGATATACAGTATATGTAGCACTGTACAGCCCTGGTGATGTATACAGATTTACAATATATTAAATTTGATGTTTGGGCTGCTTTTACTGTAGCTTTACAGACATGATTGATAGAAAGTGTCTTCAGAATCTTCAGACTTCTTTATTTGTGACACCCTGTTGAAACAAACAGCATATGCTGGGTTAGGTACAGTATGTTTTGATGCTGGTTTGACCAGCTTAAACCAGCTATGGACCAGCACATGACCAGCTAAGGACCACCTTAAACCAGCACATGACCAGTTTAAAGCAGCACAAACCAGTAAACCAGCATCAAAACATACCAAACCAGCATATGCTGTTTTTTTCAACAGGGCATGCATTGTAGATTTTCCGAGAACAGAAATGACAATACTCCTCATCAGAAACCTGCTTCATGACCAGGGCTTTTAAATGCAGAAAACATATGCTATTAGTATAAAACGTCTTTGTGAGAGTATAATGCAGACAGATTGACAGGCTGAATGTAGTGTGAAGGGCCTGGGGAATATGCTAATTGGAATGAATGAAAGATGTGAATTAAGGAAAGTCAGAGGTGCCGTTTTGTCCCCTCATCACTTTTCTCTCCAGGAAAGAGCCTGTTTCCTATTGAGGTGAAATTAAGCTGTTTAGCGGGTCGCTATGTGCCATTGGCTCTTTGACTTCCCCTTTCTTGCAAGCTGAGCTTTGTGTCTGGCAAAACTCCACACGCAGATCTTCCAGACAAAAGAAAAACCGCAGTAACAATATAATGTTACCACTTCTCTCCGACTGCTGTACATCTATTTCCAGGATGCTGTCGTGTGTTATTGGAAGAATGCCACACCACTCATTTAAAATCATCTAAATCATGATTTCTGTTGGACGTCATTGGTCTGCTGGGAGGTTAATTTAGCACCAGAAAGAAACTTGATGAACCTGTCTTGATGGGCAAATTGATGTTCATTGTGGCTAACACCTGCAGGTCGCCGGGCGCGCCGTCTCCTCTTTTCACACTAATTCTCTGAGGGCCTGGTGTGCTGAAACTCTGGCACAGGAAGTGAGAGACATGCACCGCTGCCTGTTGACTTGACCTTGCTGTGAAGAAAATAAAGACATGAAGCATGCTGAAAGTAGAGACAAAAGAGTAAACGCTATAGAAAAAAAGAGGTCTGTAAAAGAGAAGGAAAAATCTTCACACTCACACTGTGTTGTTTTCTCACCCATGTGAATCAATGAAGAACCGTAGACACATACGTCGGAATCTTTTATGCTGGCAAAAAGATGTTAAAACCAATCCATTATACTGTTTATATTGAATAGTATGTACAGCAAGACTAAACCGTTTCGGCCATGCAGACGTCTTGCTTTGCAAACACTTGCAAGGTTATACCTCCACATTTTCTTTTGAGTTCAGCACTTTTGTTAACATCAGTCTTTGTTTAAAGACGCTATGTGGACATGCAATAAAGAAAAATCTCTTTACAGTATGTGGACAACTAAGTTGACCTTGTTCATAGCTAGACCGTAGATAACCCTTTATGCTCTGAGATCACAGAACTGAATGAGTGTTTTCTGTATAACTTTAGTATAAACTTCCCAGTGAAGACCTTGAATGAGCTGCTCTGCTGATATCTGCATCAGCTTTGAATGGCATCCATGAGTAGGATACAAAACAGGGCTCGAAAAAAATATTTTAACAAAGCGAGCTGAGGTCATCAACCTTCAAGCGAAACATTATATGTGCGGTTTTATTTTATCTGTTGATTTGAATACTTGTCTTACAGTTTTTGATGTAGCTTGTGTAGCCTTGTACGGTGCAGTCTAGTGATAGAACGATATATCGACACGGCTGATATATTGGGTTGATATTTGGATTTTTTAAATTATCGGCTTATAATTTTTTATAATCGGACAATATTTTTTCTGTGTGGCCACTGTATAGTGCACTAGCAATTTGTTCTTGAAAAGACCACTCAGATGTAAAGTCAGCATTAGTAAAATGACCACAGTAAAATGTATCATGTGAGGTGGATGACATAGAAATATTGTATGGTGAACACTAATAATACGTTTAAATTCCTATATATTTTATTCATATTTAGTAGAGATTGCACCAATATAAAATGTCTCCACCGATACCGATAGTCGATTCAGAGTGATAGCTGCCTGATACCGATTCTGAAGATTAAATTAATATTTCTTAACTTTTTGAATGTTATTAATACTGAACATCAAACTGATGATGTTCATTTTTCTATTTACAGAGCAAAAATTCATTGCATGTTCCTCATTTGATTGACGGCCAATAGCCGATAGTTTTAAAAATTGCTTTTATCGACCGATACCGATTACTGGCCGATATATCGGTGCATCTCTAATATTTAGCCCTTTTCATGGTTTCAAATCTGTTTTGTTTAGCTACAGTACATGCTACTAAAAAGCCATGTAAAGCACAAAAAAATAATTTAGTTTCAGCATAGTTTATCTGCCTCTTATTGACCCCAGTGCTTTTTTGTAATATCGGCATCGGTCATTAAAAAAACGTATCGGTCGACAGTCCAAACACATCAAAGCATAAATGGATAAAAAAACATCCCACTAGCTTAAAACTAAACATGCAAGATGATTCCTCTGTATGTTCAATTACTGTCATTCACCGGTCATAATGAATCTTATGTTAATCTTCATGCTAAAGGCAGTGGAGGTCACACCTGAGCAGACCCGTGCACTCTCCTTGATTCGAAGGTGAGAAAACAACAGCGGCTCTATTTCGATCTCAAAGTGGTGCTTAGCTGGAGGGGAAGCTTGTCCTGATGGTTAGAGAGAACACCTCCACTTAACCTCGCCAGGGACCACCTGCCTTCCTGGAAATGGGCTTCCGGTGGGGGGGCTGGGGGTGCACGCTGATTCCTCTTACCCTGTGAGTGCTTCTCTCAGCCCCTCAGGGTGTCGGCGCTCATCTTTTCCCACTGTGCAACACGCATTCTAGTTTCCAACCCATGTGATGCCATTGGTTCATGTTCCACCTGCAAAAAATGTAATTGAAGTTTGAAGCATTAGGCCGTGGCTCTGACATCACAAAAACTTTTCTTTCCTTTGCTATAGCTTCCATGTTTTGATCTAAATTTATAGAAGGATGCACAGCTACGCCTGTTCAATCCAGCTTTTAAAAGGGAAACCTCTGGCGTGGGGGTCTCGCCACATGGTCCCCAGCAGAAAGGCCAAATCCGTGTGAGTTCAGCTGCAGATAGTGAGCCCTGGTGGGGAAGGCTCTTTCTCAAGCTCATCCTGGAGATAAGACCTTCACAACTCAAAGCTGAGGAACAGGATCACTAAGATTGAAGCAACTTGAAAGGCAGTTTTCCATACCTTTGCTCTTCGGTACATTCACTTCCATTCTTATCAATCGAAGGACTTAAATTTCTCCTTCACCTCCGTGAGCTCCTTCACTGAGCCTTAATGCCTGTTCAATGTCATATTGATGAAATATGAGGTTCTATTTAAAATCTTAAAGAAATCAGCCCAGTGGGTACATGTTATTTGTTGCCCTCGTGATGAATTGTATTACTTTGTAGTGGTAGGCCTTTCTTTAATAAGATAACGTTTTGAGACCTTGTTTTCTGATAGCTTGAGTTTCAAATATGCCTTTTATTAGATTTTATTTAGTTACATTGTGCCCTTGGGGTCTCTTACAAAGCTGTACCAGAGCAAGGTAATTGTTGATTTCACAGTTTGGGGAATAACAATTGACCTGTTTGGCTGATTTACATTTAGTGTGACTGAAAGCACATTAAACTGTATTGATATTCGCACATGCCTTGTTTACAGCTTTAATTTTTTGTCTAATTCTTTTTGAATGCACTGGGATCTCATAACATTACATTGCATTACATCACATCATATTACATTACATTATATACAGTATAAAAAAATTAAGAGACCACTGCTAAAAATATTTTCTGTTTTTCTGAATTTGTATAGGTTCGTATTTAAGTGCGATGATGTTTTTTAAATTCATACTGTGAACAAGTGACATCATTTCTGTTATGTGTATCCCCTGTTATTTTGGACTTTTATGTTACTTCCTGTTTGTGCCATGTGTGTTGTAGTCCTTTGTAGTTTTTCTTGTTGATTGGTTTTCCCCAAGTGTGTCTTGTTAGCTTGTTACCCTGTTAAAATATGTCTATCTCTGCTTCCGAAAAGCACTCAAATGCTGCCTTCGGAGGCAGCATTTCAAGGTAGGAATGCATGAAGGCACGTCCGAATCCAATGTTAGCTTTACTTCCTGTCTCCTGAGATACCTCCACCAGGTCGATTTTTGAAGGCAGCATAGATGTATCCTTCGCTGCCTTCAATGTCCCACAATTCTATGCGTGTGCTCACGCGGGAATGTGACTGGTCAAGCAGGGTCGAGTTCAAAAAAGTTTTTGTGTAAATAAAGTACATTTTTACAACTTTTGATTGCATTTCAATCCAGAAATTACTATTTGTTTTATTTTTTTATTTGTTTGTTTAATTACTAAAAGTTGAGAAATGTTCAACTTCTTGCCGCAAGCAACGTCAGTGAAGCGACGCTGACGGACTCACTCAACTCTCAACTCAACTTTATTTATATAGCGCTTTTACAATTTTCATTGTTACAAAGCAGCTGTACAGGAGACACATTGACTACAAGCAAAACAATCAAAGTTGTACCTGCAAAAACAAGAAAAGGTTGAAAACACAGAAGACAGACACACCCACACACAAAACACTCCACACACACAACACGCACCAACACACACAGACACAGACACACACGCACACACACACACACACACACACACACACACACACACACACACACACACACACACACGTACGTACACAGACAAGTACGCACACACACACACGCTCAGTGAGAGCACACATTTAGGATAAAGGAGAGAGAAGCACAGGTCAAATATAACAGATAATAAATTCCTATATGCAATATTAATTAAGTAAAACTTTAAAATTCTAAAGCAGCCCCCCCGGTCAGGCAGATAGTGCAAAAACAGTATGCAAACGGTGGCGAGGAACCCAAAACTCTAATCGAGAAAAAAAACCTCAGGAGAACCCAGGCCCAACCAGGGGATTCCAGTTCCCCTCTGGCAAAAGCTGCTGCCTCTGCACAAGCTCCAGAGAGCTTGCACAACAAGGCTAAATAAAATAAATAAACTTAATAATAAAATAAATTATAGTTTAAGATTATCATTAATAATCTAATAGCATTTGAAATTTTGTGGTGAAGACATGTCAAGAGACCGCGTCCTTCTTTATCCAGCTCTATCATCTCAGCTCTTGTCAGGTCCCCACTTCCCATTCTCCGCTCTACCATCAGGTCAGGCCATGAACTGCATCCTGCTCGCTGTGGTAACCTTGGAACAATGAGACAAGACTGGCTGAGAGTAGAGTACTGTTCTGTACTCTTTGATGCAACAAGTACATCAGTTGTGTTTTTGGTTCCGGTTGATCTAACTAATGCAGCCTAAACCCTCTGAAGATTTATATTATGGAAGAGTAGTGTATGCAAGATTAAAAAGATGCGTCTTTAGTCTAGATTTAAACTGACAGAGTGTGTCTGCCTCCCGGACAGTGCAGGGAAGACTATTCCAAAGTTTAGGCGCTAGATAGGAAAAGGATCTACCACCTGCACTTGATTTTGAAATTCTAGGTATTACCAACTGACAGGACGCCTGAGAGCGTAATGCACGTGAAGGACTGTAATACAAAAGGAGTTCATTCAAGTACTGAGGAGCTAAACCATGTAAGGCTTTATAGGTAATAAGCAAGATTTTAAAGTTAACGCGATGCTTTATAGGTAACCAGTGCAAGGTTGACAGAACCGGGCTAATATGTTCATACTTTTTTGTACGTGTAAGAACTCGAGCTGCCGCGTTTTGGACCAATTGGAGTTTTTGTAATAAGCCTGCAGGGCAACCACCTAACAGTGCATTACAGTAATCTAGTCTTGATGTCATGAATGCATGAATTAACTTCTCTGCATCTGAGATTGACAGCATATGACGTAGTTTAGATATATTCTTAAGATGGAAAAACGCAATTTTACAGGTGTTGGCGACGTGGCTCTCAAATGACAGATTACTATCGAATAGAACGCCAAGATTCTTTGCTGACGACGAGGGTTTTATGGAACATCCGTCAATAGTTAAACAGTATTCTTGGTTGTTACTTATAGCAGTTTTCGGTCCAATAAGTAACACTTCCGTTTTGTCCGAGTTCAGTAATAAAAAGTTGTTACTCATCCAGTTTTTTATATCGACTATGCATTCCATTATTCGATGGAACTGCTGTGTTTCATGAGGCTTCGAGGAAATATAAAGTTGAGTATCATCAGCATAACAGTGAAAGCTAACTCCGTGTCGCTTTATTATATCTCCTAGAGGTAGCATGTATAATGCGAAGAGCAGAGGCCCTAAGACTGAGCCCTGTGGTACACCGTACTGGACTTGCGATTTGCGTGACACCTCATTGTTTATTGCTACAAATTGAAAACGGTCGGATAAATAAGATTTAAACCATTTCAAAGCTATTCCCTTAATGCCGACATAATTTTCGAGTCTATGTAGGAGTGTGCTGTGGTCAATGGTATCGAATGCAGCACTAAGGTCTAGCAGCACCAATAACGAGATACAACCTCGGTCAGACGCCAATAGCAGATCATTTGTAACTCTGATCAAAGCAGTCTCTGTACTGTGACATGCTCTAAATCCAGACTGGAATTCTTCATTGATGTCATTCCTTTGGAGGAAGGAGCATAATTGAGTTGAAACTACTTTTTCCAGAACTTTAGATATGAAAGGTAGATTCGATATAGGCCTGTAGTTCCTTAGTTCTCTAGGGTCGAGTTGGGGTTTTTTGACAAGGGGCCTTATAACAGCCACCTTATATGCTTTAGGCACATGTCCTAATGTCAGAGATGAGTTAATAATACCAAGAAGAGGATCTATAATTTCTGGGAGCATCTCTTTCAGTAGATTTGTAGGTATAGGGTCTAGTATGCATGTTGTTGATTTAGATGATCTAATAATTTTAGACAGCTCATCTTGATCTACGGTATAAAATAATTGCATTTTCTCCTTAAGGGCGCTGTAGTTAGTTTGTTCAGCGGGTTTCACTTCTGATTGCATTGTTATAATTTTTTCTCTAATATCTTGGATTTTATATGTGAAGTAGTTCATAAATTCATCACTGCTATGCTGATATACAGGATCAGAAGTCACTGACGATTTATTTTTTGTTAATTTAGCCACCGTGTTAAATAAAAACCTAGGATTGTGCTGGTTTTCTTCTATTAGTGATGAAAAGTAGGCGGATCTAGAAGTTATTAGGGCTTTCCTGTATTTTCGAATACTATCCTTCCATGCTGTACGAAATACCTCTAATTTAGTTTTCTTAAAGTTGCGCTCCATTTTTCGGGCCGCTTTCTTTAGAGCCTGAGTGTGTTCATTATACCACGGTGTGGGGCTGCCATTTTTAATCTTCTTTAAACGTAGTGGAGCAACTTTGTCTAGCGTTACCGAGAAGGTGGAATTAAAATTTTCAGTGGTAATGTCAAGATCTTCAACGTTATTTCTCATGATTTGAGACAATTCGGGCAGATTATCGAGAAACGCATCTTTGGTAGTTGAAGTTATTGTTCTACCATATTTGTAACAATGAGTTTTATTTGCAGCCGTAGGCCAGTGAAGCAAACATAATACCAGATAATGATCCGAAATGTCTTCACTCTGCTGAAGGATTTTAACGTCGTCCACATTTATACCGTAAGACAGTATTAAATCTAAAGTATGATTACGAAGGTGAGTGGGTCCTGACACATGTTGACTAATGCCCATGGAGTTAAGAGTGTCTTTGAAAGCCATTCCTAAGGCATCTGTAACGTTATCTACGTGGATGTTAAAGTCACCAACGACAAGGAGTCTATCTGCGGCCAGTACTAGTTCTGATAAGAACCCACCAAATTCTTTAATAAAATCTGTGTGGTGCCCTGGAGGCCTATATACAATAGCTAGAATCAATTTAAAAAGTGTTTTATCTTTAGTATTAGGTGTTGAAACATGAAGAACCATGACTTCAAAAGAATTATATTTAGAGTTCGACTTCTGGGAAATGCTAAGAGAGTTATTGTAAAGTGCTGCGACACCTCCCCCTCTGCCTTTTAGACGAGGCTCGTGTTTATAATAATAATCTTGGGGGACAGATTCATTTAAAGCAATATAATCATCTGGTTTTAGCCATGTTTCTGTCAAACAGAGCATGTCTATTTTATGATCTGTTATCATATCGTTAACAAAAAGTGCTTTATTAGAGAGAGATCTAATATTTAGCAATCCGAGTCGTAACAGTTGATTATCTGTATTTTGTTCATGTTTAGTTTGTTTAACGTTTATTAAATTACTTTCAAGAGGTTTACGCATTATTTTATGTTTGCTAATCCGGGGGACAGACACAGTCTCTATTTTGTGATGTTTGGGAGAACGGATTACTACATGTTGTACATTTTGTGTATTCTGCGACGTGAGACAGCAAGCAGACAGTTGGTTAAGCCATACTGTCTGCTCCCTGACCTGGGCCCACGGACCCACAATTCAGTTCGGCCATGCATGACGTCACCCATTCGAAGTAAATGAGAAGCGTTGATGCTGACGCCCAGTGTGAATCCAGCATTATACTGCCCGTGGATCCGCTTCCTGCCTGGCTTACTCAGTGTTACAATTTCTCATGATTTTTTTAAAATGATTTTTTTAATTTGCATGTACTTGCAGAAAATTGAAATTGAATTCTTTGGTACAAAGAAAACAAGTTTTTTTTATATATATAATGGAATAAGCCTAATTTGTTTCACAGCTTTCATCCGTCTTTGTACTCTGTCAGTCTTTCACATTGCTTTATGTTATTTCAATCTTATCTCACGGGAATTCATAAGTATTTTACAAGGTGGCTAATTCGTATAAATTTATAAATTGTGTTGTACAAAAACGTAAGAATATTAGATATTAGAAATACTGTAGCCCCTCACCTAACCCCACCCCTAAACATAATGTTACTGGTGCGAAAGCAAATCATACTAAAACGAATAAATAAGATTGTAAAATCTTGCAAAATTGTTACAAATTCACGTGAGAATTCCTGTGGAATTGCCACAATGCTGATTCTTTTTTAGATTTTTTCATTCGGCAACATATTGAGGACGACATGAGGAAAGTGTAAACATTGACAGATTTTTTCATGTAGCCCTTTTCAGTGCACACATCTGTGGGCCCTTTCCCCATGTTGAGGCTTTTCTAAATTAAGGACAGTAACGGACAGAATAATTTCTTTGTGGCATACTGGCACCCATATCATCAGCTTCTTCCCAAGAGTCCTTCGCTCTGTGTGTGAGATAGATACACCAAGGGAGAAACACATATATGTATGAATCACACATAGCACAACCCTGTCAATGTCACTGCCGTCATTCCCCGGTGGACCTGCACTAACTAGGTTACCTTGGATCACCGATTCCTCTCTCTTTTATGTTTTACTTTCCTTAAACATCATACATCCCTCTATCAAGCTGTCTGGGGACTAATCAAAGTTGACAAACCCTCACCCGTGTGCGATCAGATGTGCAGGGGCCTCAAAGTTCAGACTAGTTTAAGTTCCGTTGTGGTTATTTTTATCAGCTATCAAATTAAAGCCGAGCAATATTTCACAATGCGCTTCCACCTATGAATACAGAGGAGTTTAGACAGCGAGAGAGTCCTTCGGGGGGGGTGTTTGCACAAAAAGGATATGAAAGCCCTCGTTATCAGCGCGCCAATGTTTGCAGAGATAAGAGGCCAAACCGCTGCGAGCCCCCTGGAAAAAACCTGGCGATCGCGTCGCAGAGAACGTCACGTATCCGCGCGCTATTCATCAAGACTCAATGACACGGGAAAATAAGCCGGGTTGACATTACGGATCTGCTTTCTGGACGGTAAAGCCGCCGTGTGTGTATTGGTATACGTGTGAGGTTAGAAGGTCATTCGCCTGACGTGCAGAAAGATGTCGATGTCTCCCAGCTGCGGGAATCCGCTGTCATATTACTTTTGCACTGTGATCCTTTCTCCTCCCTTCTCGTCGCTCTCTGACTCCTCCGTAATTGCCTTGTCGAGAATTTGTGGTTCTTCATAAACCGGACGGCTCTTCCCGTGAAAACAGATGTCAGACTCACCGGCCTCCATTAGGCCGGCCTGCGCACAAGGATAACTAATTTCACCAAACCGGCCTCCAGACATCAGGCCTCAGAGCCGGGGAAAGAGTTTAACGGCGAGACAGACAGGAAGACGCTGGGTGTCTAATGACAGGGCAAGATGCCATGCTGTTTCTATAGCTCACGCCCGTTCCTGTAAACTCCACCGCCAGCGAGCCTGCTCGCAGTGGCACTTCACTTTAGATACTCATTAAGCTTCTGAAAGTCTCTCTCTTTGTCACTGTGCACGAAACCACTGTGGTTACCTGCTGAAGTTCTCATAGCATGAACACAGTTTCGCTTTTCTCTGAGTGTTTGTTCTTTTGCCAATTATATTATTGCGTCCTGACATTTTTGCGGGATGTTCTGGTTTTTTTAAGTTGTAGGTCTTCAGAGGTCATCTAGCAATGATCAGATGATGCCAATATGTAGGGCAGGACTGAAAAAGAGACGATGTAGGAGGTAATAGGGCTCATTTCTAAAGGAATCCACTCCATCCACGTTTTCATCGTACATTTCCAGACATAATTATTTTCAAGGACTTTGAGTCTTTCTTCGGATTTATTCATCAATAAACATGCCCATTAAAGCTCTAAGTGGTCTTTGGCTCTTTTCCGAACCTTGTTTATTTCAAGATTGCTATTGCATGCACTGCAGCTTCCAGAGCCTTCCAAAGATATTTTAAAGAACGTTGGTAACTAAGGATGTAACGATTCACTCAGCTCACGATGCGATGCGAGTCACGATTCTGATCTCACGATGCGATTTATTCACGATTTATTCACGATTTACTCACGATTTATTTTTACAAACTGAGTTGAAACAAATTAGAAATGAACAACTTCCCTTGCATTATTTCTTAAATGCTTCACGTTTCTTTGTATAATAAAATAATGTTTTATTTCAAATAACAAAACTAAACTGCAATTTTATAACAAATTAATAATAGAAAAAGTCTCTTTAATATAAACAAACTAATACTGTATGTGCTTTTCTTGGATTTTTTTGCACTTAAGAAATATCAGTATGTCCACGTTTAGATTTGCAGTGAAAATAGCGGCCCCTGCTGTTCAAAGAATGTATTGCGATTCAGTTCACACCTCAACCGATTTGAATCGTCACTCATTATAACCGATTTTCAACCGGCTCACGGTGAATCGTTACATCCCTATTGGTAACCAAACAACATATTCACTTACATTGAATAAACACAAAACCTGAGACATTTCTCAAAAAAAAAATTGACATTGTTTTGTGTTTGACATAAGAAAGAGTCAAATGCAGTTTTGAATGACATGAGGGTAATTAAATGATGGCAGGATTTTTATTTTTGGGTGAACTCCCCAAAATGAAAGTTCTGTCATCTTTAAGAATGTTGTTAACCAAACAGTGACGGCACCCATTCACTTGCATTGGTTTTGTTTCCATACAGTAGACGTGAATGGGTGTCGCCGCTGTTTGGTACTAACTTGCTTCAAAATATCTTAATTTGTGTTCTGCAGAAGAAAGAAAGTCATAGAGGTTTAAAACGAGAAGAGGGTGAGTAAATAATGACTCAATTGTTATGTTTGGGTAAACTATTCCTTTAAGGTAGCATTTAGGACAGGGCATAACATATGATATTTCATCATAAATCTATTTTTATTTTAAAATCATCTTTTGTTTTATCTTAATCAATGGTATAAACAGAGATTCAGGACATTTTTCCACATCTCAAGTACCTGCATCCTCACATAATCCTGACCTCATCCCTCCCCAGGCCTGTGATTGACCGAAGGGGTTGTGAAGGGGCAGATTGGTGCAGTGTTGCTGGGGTTAGCATGCTGATGTCTCAGACTGGGAGTGTAATCCAGCCCACAAGAGAATCAGTGTCTCCTTATTTTACCCCAATTCACAGTGGTATGCTTATAGTAATGATTTATATGAAGAGATTTCACAGGAAATGTCAGTTTGATATCATTTGACTATGAAACCATAAGCATTGTACTGTATGTACACAAAACCAATGCAAGTGAACGGATGCAAGTTACCAACTTTCTTCAAAATACCTTCTTTTGCGTTCTGCGGAAGAAAGAAAGTCATCCAGGTTTGAAATGACAAGAGGGTGAGTAAATGATGACAGAATTTTCATTTTTGGGTGAACTATCCTTTTAAGTACGTAAAGTGACCTGTAGTGCAGAGATGGCGTGGGTGCAGAATTCAGCTCTAAAGTAAGAATAAAAAATAAAACAATAGCCAAAAGTGCCGGTGGCAAAGAACCAAAAACTTGATAAGATGTTAAAAAATCAGCCGGAGAGAAATATGCAATAATCGTGATATGCATGTATGACACTGAAGCTTCTCCAGACTATATGCGCATGTTTGATCAATGCACAGTCTATTGTATGGTTGCGAATTCCACTTCATCGATCCATTTCACAGCTATTATTTGCTCCCAAAGAGCAACAAAGAAGTAATAAGATCTTGTTCTTCCACAGTCCTCATTAGATTGTTATGAATAACTATGAATTGGGTTATGTTACATCCACTCTGTCGCTTTTTATTTATCTGTCGATGAAGTGGAGTGAATCATGGCAGATAATCTCAACTGCTGGGAATTAAATCCCGATGCTGCTTTGTAGCATTCCTGTGCTTTCCCACCTTCCAATCTCGACAAGACAGTCTGATGTAGATGATAAACTGGGAAACCAGGGACTTGGCCAATCTCCTCTGACCCCCTGCCCTGTTCAAACCAGTGGCAGAAATCATATCATCTGTAACCTGCAAAAAAGAGATGGACACTGTGTGATCTTTTATTACCCGGCTGACCCGTATGTGTGTGCGAGATTCACATTTACTTCTGGTCTCAGGTGTTGCCTGTACTGTCGCATAGCCTTTTGGACATGTTTACCCACACAAACATTGTTGTTCAAGTAGCTTACAGATTCATACTGCTCCCAGAGAAGAAATAGGAAATACTGTAATATTTTTTTATTTCTGTTTCAAGCTTGAGTGGATTGTGGTTGAAAAGTGTCAGTTTTGTTCTGCGAGGAGGTCAGCTTCCTTTTCCCTCTACTTTAGTCTAAACCCTCAGTTTCAGTACAGCACTGCTTCTCTACTGTTAAATCATATGTTTTGTCTCTCTCACTCTGTTTCTGTTGTACATCATTGAACAAATGAGCCAATTAACGCTTCTGGTGGCTCGCTTTCTCTCTGGGGATTAGAACGAAAGCGCTTTGAGGAAGCTGGCAGACAGACAGGTGCTATTGTAGAAGGTCGTATCACACTCTATTACCTTTCTCTGATATCAGCCTGTGTGTACTTCTCACGGACACCGGTGGAAGTTTGTGTGATGTGAAATAGGAAATGTAATTTTGAATGTTACATACGGTAAGGATCGCTGCAGATCAGATTTAAAGCTTTCTGTGTTGAATAGGATTGGTTGAATGAGCGTCTTGGCATATCAGTGATAGTTTGAAGGATGCTGGGAGGATGTTGTTGGTCTTCTCTGCAGGATTTTCTGTCAGGTATGGTACAGGAGTGACAGGGTGCTTCATCCTCCAGATAGTGATGCAGAGGTTATATCAAACACCTATTGCTCCGCCCTTACAGTTTACATCATTCGGTCTGACATACAGACTCAAGCACACACTGATGTATACAGTAAATACAGAAACATATAGGTGTTTGTTAAACTATGGGAGTTTTTGGTAATGTGGACCTAGACCTAAAATCTAATTTAAATCTTAAAGGAACAGTTCTCCCCAAAATGGAAATTCTGTCTTCATTTACTCACCCTCAAGTTGTTCCAAATCTGTAAAAATGTCTTTGTTCCGATGAACACAGAGAAAGATATTTGGAAGAATGCTTATAACCAAACAGTTCTTGGCCACCATTGACTACTACAGTAGGAAATATTTCTTTATACATTTATTTGTTCTGTTGAACACAAAAGAAGTTATTTTGAAGAATGTAGGAAAGCAAACAGTTCTGGTGCACTTTTGTGATGATTCAAGCCGTGTGAGATGTTATTTGAATCGCAATAGTTGTTTTGAACAGCAGGGGCACCTGTGTTTACTGCAAACTTGGAAAACGAGGATATGCGGATATTTCTTAAATGTAAAAAATCCAAGAAAAGCACAGACAAAGTCTTAGATTGTTTATATTAAAGAGACTTTTGTATTATTCGTTTTTTTATTTGATTTGTAATTTGTTTTAAAATTGCAGTTAAGTTAGAATGCACTTTTCTTAAAATGTTAAAAATATAACGACACGTACGAATGTCTGATCATAAATGATGCCAGAACTTGTCAACGAAATGTTGAGTTATTTTATAAATACAGTGTTTTTCCAAAAAAATTAGGGGTTTTGGACAAACATTGTTTCTTCCCAGCAGTGACAATATAATAAAATTCAACCCCTGGCACATAAAAGTGGCCATAGTTAAAGAAACCCATACATTCATTCCCACCTTCTGTTGATTATTTCCAAACTAATGAATTCGGTTTGCATGTTATAAGCATTCCCATGATATCATTCTGTAATGAATTACCAGCTGTTGACAGCTGTCTGGAGGGACAGAAGTAATAGAGAAATCCAAGTAATGCCGCGTTTTCGTTACGCCCCTTCAAAGGCAATTTCCATTTTTGCTTTGCCTAAGGTGAAGAATGCTCTGATATCTCATTCCCAAGAGCAACACTGACAATAAGAACCCGCACAACTGTTCATGTCTTTGCTAACTTTGTAACCATTGATTTTTGACACATTTGACACAAAGAGACAACATCCACAGAGCGATTTTACTTATTGTGCTGTAGGCCGTACATTGAATGGGCTGAATTGATTGAATTAATAATGTATTCCACAGGCGTGATCTCAGTTAAAGTGTTTATTGCCGTTTGTATATTATTTCTGGAAAATATTACTTGCCAGCAATGTTCTAATTCATCAAAACAACATTGACCTTTGCTTTCATTTTATCTTTACTTACTCTTTTACCGTTTATCCACGCGCTGATATGGATTTTATTACCGTGTTGATTACAAATGCTCAACACATCTTAATCTCGTAAGCAAGTTTAGCCAAACTTGTCCCCTTTGGTCAATTTGTCAGTGTGCCAGTACGGGGAGGAGGGCACCTTGGGGCTGACTGCTGGTCATTTCTCTGTGTCTGACAGGCCTCTCGCTAGACCAGCGAGAAACAAATGTGTTCCGCTCAGCAAGCACCACTCCACAACCCTGTCATCGGCGCTCATTAGTCAAACGCTGCTTCTCGGCAAATGTGACACCGATCGCTTCCTTCATGTCCACAAGCGGCCTCTCCCACGGGCTTGCTGTTTTTAGAGATCCTCCAGCAGATGCGAGGAGGAAGAACAAAAAAAAAACCTGAACAAAATATCTGATTTCACCTCAGCCGCAGACATTTCATCAAAAATTTAACCGAACACAGATGTCTGATACGTGAGCGCCGAGTCTGTTTGTGTTCTGCGCTATTTAACGGGCCTCTGTATCCCTGTTTGTGAGACGTACCTATAATGTTTGCAGCTGCGGTACTGCATTGCTTATTGATGCTTTATCATTTCTACTGATTCTAATTACATTTCTGTGACACGGTAAGCCATGATCTAGTAAATCATTTATAAATTTTGCAAAGTAAGATGCAGTTAGGTTTAATGTCTGTTATGCTTGGAGAAAACAACACACGTCATTCTGCGCCTTATGTGATGCAGTTACGAGCGTATAAATGGCAGCGTTTTGAGCTCATAACCAATTCATAGCGCAACCAGATCATCAGCATGATGATTATTCTCTGTTTATATTATTATAGGAAACACGTTATTGCGGCATCAGTAATGGGACCGTTTCTGCATTCAGGAGTTTGTGAACCTCTATGGATTGCCCATCTTGTCTCATACATCAGCAATATATCATCTATACGTGAAGTAAATTATTTAAAGATAATCGATTTGAAGTGCATGTGAACCAGTGGGCACGTCAAAGACTCCTTATTTTTCAGTCATTAAGGGTGGTTTCACATTTAGTTCGATTGCCTGGTCCGAACCCTAGTTCGATTGCTCCCCCCTCCCCCTGCCCCTGCTGGACTGCGTTCATATTATTTTATTTGGGTCCGAACCGCGGTTCGTTTGCGTCATCAAGCCTGCAGCTGTTTACCCTGTCACTTATAACGACGACGCAGAAGGCGGCGGCAAAATGCATAACATTGATCTCTTCACTTTTATACATTTATGTTTTTGAACCGTTAGTTTTGTTTCTAAAACTTAAGTACATAACAGCACTTTCGTCTGTCTTACGAATGTACTGCAATCGCTCTTAAAGATCGTTTTTACTTCCGTATTTTAGAATGGAATTTCTAATGAGAAAAAGAGTGGGCGTGGCTTTCGTCTTTCTATGCGATTTGATTGGATTTATAAAAACAGCTGTTGCATTTTGAAATGGAACTGGCAGCAGACTGACAGTTGAAGGGGAGGAGTTAATGTATGCTCCGCCCAAGCCGTCTAACATACATCATTTAAGATGGATAGTCACTACAGGACGGAAGTGCATGTTCAGATTTTAACTTAAGATTATAAGGGGGAAAATTTTTAAAAGAGAATGACCCACATTGATCAACTATTTACAATAAACGCTGCAATATTTGATGAAAAATAGGAATTGTCATATTTAATTTCACTGGGACTTTAAGAACGCTGAAGGCGAACAGAAATGAGATATACAGATCTCAGTCACGCTCGTCAGAAAAGTTAGTGAAACACATACACAAGCACACATTGTTACCAAATAGTATGTAATACTTAAGATGATTTTTCTTTCTTCATTATTGATAGGTCAGATGTCGATATTTGGTGGTTTAAATACCCATGTGAAGTCTCTATTAGTTTTAAAGCACTTTTTTTGTTTTTTAAGCATAGTTTTTCACAGTCAGGTCAGTGAATTGTCACATCCATAACGGCCTGTGTTCCTCATAAAAGGGCACATGAAAATTAAAATAAAATAACTGTTTTAAATGGCTTCTGGTTTATGCATTTTGACAGAAATCCTACAAAGTTTGTTTTCTCTCAAAAACCTGCGTCCTTTTAGTTACATCTTAACACATTAATTTGTCGTCTTTTAAAATAGAAAACTTATGCATAGATTGATCTTTTTCTAAGGTCTGGACTCTATCATCAGGAGTTAAGCAAACTATAAACAGATGGTTCAATATACTGGTAATATCTCTGAGAATTTATATTTCACGTTTTGACTGAAAATGTCCTTAAACTATACCCATAAGGTATGCGTGTATATTGCACAATGATCTCATACTACAAGCTGTCTCTTTGTTTACTTTATTTTGAAGTTAAAGCTATCCAATTCTGTATACCGTGCACCTTTAGATGTGTCAAAATACACCATTTTACTCAAACTAAGTAAAAAACTAAGGGAGAGCAAAGAATATGAGGCTTGATGTCTGTTCACATGTTCAACAAGCAAACGCGAGCCTGCAGACACAGTGATGTTGCGCTAATACCACGAATCAGCAATGCAACACTGAACGTTTTGCTAATCATCAAGGCCAAAGTTAATGCCAGGACAGCAGCTGCCGAGCTCAAACGCGCAGATCTGCTGCGAAACTCAGACACCTTCTGTGCCAACGGGGAGATGCAGCGTGCAGACTCCACACTGCCATAACACCAGACCGAGGAAGTTTCTGTGGCATTTCTTATCAACTTTGGCCATTATTTTTAAAGACAAAAACCGGCTCATTCATTTAGGCCAGAAGAGAATGAAACATAACAAGGAATGGCCGAGGAGAAAGCGAGCGTTTTAGTGTGTTGTGTCCCAAAGGAGAACCTGAGGAGGTTCTATGGGTTCTGCTATTGATTTAGCTCAGTCTCAGGTCCTGTTTTCTAGCTCACTGTAATGAGAAGACTAGGGATCAAGACTACAGAGAGGAAAATAACTCTCACAGAAGATAGAGTCTATAAAGACAGCCAATTTACACAATTTCTCTGAAAAGAAAGATGGGCGGCCACAGAAATAAAGTTTTTAGCCGGCAAACTTTTGGAGGGTTCGCCGCGTGACAAACATGTAGAGCGGTGTGGGACCATGTACGTATTTCTGTGCTTTTCTTTTAAGGCGGCTGTAAATAATACTTTCTCATTAAAGTATGTTCCTCTCAGTGATATGTTCCCATTAAATGGATTCGATAATTGTACACGGAGCTTTTGCAAGATTTTGTTTTCTCAGATCTGTTACACTTCAGTGTGAAAGCTTATCGTCTTGGCACATCTTCCGAAGTTCGTACACGACTCGTATGTGCTGTGACTTTTGAGGAATGTGCACATTCACACTAACACTCTGAACCAGTACCTAGGGTGCACTTTTAATGCCAAACAAACACATGGCCAAATGTACATTATGCAGCCCAGAACTCTAATAGAGCAAGCTAATTGGAGTTGGCGTTGTGCTCTGCTGATTTCCGTCATTAAAATGCAGCTCGCCTTTCCGAGACAGACCAGCCAATGTGGCATTGCATGGAGAAACAGTGGCCAAAGTTAGCATGACAGCTAGTGCTAATGATTCCTCTAGAGGACCCTCAGAGGAAGAGTTAACAATGTGTGTCAGGAGATAAATTGAATGATCTCAACATAAGCAGCTTTAAGCATTATTAAGAATACTTTAAATACATGCACCACAAATATATATAAACACACACACACACTCGGTCAAAAGTTTAGGGTCACTTATGCTTCCTTATGGTTTTTTCCACAATCATAGTCAACTCATAAAACCTGTGGACCTTAAAAAACCTTTAAAAATGTAAACAAATGTTTGTTTAGAATCCTAAACCTACATCTACAGATGTGGAGGACTATGTACCCCTCGACCAAATTACACATTTCGCTTGAGAAAATGTGAGGATCTGTGAAATACTGGAGTAGCTTTCTTTCTTTTTTAAATACAACAATAGGACAGAATGCATAACCTTCCTTAACTTTTATGCTTTCTTCACTTTATTCTATTTATATTCTCTTGTGGCACATTGGATGGAGTTTTGGGGGGTGCGAGAGGGTTATGTATAAAGGGACGATCTGTTCTAACTAATTTGTATTTTGTGTTATTATTTTAATATAAAAACTCAATGAATATATTGTGATTGTTTTGTCTAAAAAATAAATAGTAAATCCAAAATAAAAAATAAATCAAAGGCATTATATTATAGCCAGAGGTGCTCCGATTGATCGGTCGCCGATCACAATCGGCCAATAATCCCTTTGGGAAGTATGATCGGCCGTCTGATCAGATGACGCAAAATGCGCGAGACCTTTTTTTTACGCGCTACGATAATGGCTTCACCGATCTGGCAATTCTACAAGGTGTGTGAAAAAGACAATACATTAGCAATCTGCAACGTGAGTACCAAGCAAATTCCACGAGGCGGGAAGCACCCAAAACATTTTAACACCACCAACCTCATAAGACATTTGAAGGTTAGTCACATAAAGGAGTGTGAGTAGTTTTCAAAGTTAGCTAGCGCTAAGAGAGAGCGGGACAGCAGCTCAAGCGCCACTCAGCTGCAGAGATCGTGTTCTCTGAAAATTACCGAAAATTCCAGTGATGGAAAAATCTGAAGGTAATCCGTAATTTTGACGAATTTGATTTGTAATTCCCGGTTTTATAATTTCCTTTCATCAGAATGTGATCGTTAATGGACTGAACGTGATTGGAGGCTATCGCGAAGGGACGTGTGTTTCTATTCATAAGCTTATTTTCAAATGCCTGGTCAGTTTTGCAAAACGCACGTGTGGTCAGCAGAGACTCGAGATGCATATGCATCCATCACTCCCCGCGTCCCGTGCACGCATACACACACAGGTGCGCAGTGGTGCCTTCTTTACAGAGTTTTTACCTCATAAAATAGCGTCTTTTTTTGGATAAATAATAGCTTTCGGTGAGTGAAAAAATGTCTCTCTGCGTTTTCTCTGTTCAGTGAGCGGCAGAAGCAGCACATATGACCAAACCACAGCTTACTTGTGAGTACAAAACAAATTTTACAGGCACCTGTCATTGTTACTGATCGGACATTTGAACATAAACATTTGTCTGTAATTAGCCTATTATTTTATGTCTGACAACAGAAACATTAAATATATAAATGAAAAGTCTAAAACGAAAGTCTAGCGCAACATCTGCTCAGCTGTCGGTAACAGATATGTTTCAAAAGCATCAACCCTACTGCAAGGACTGTAAGAAGCATAAAGAAATATCAGATAAAGTAATGGAATACATTTTCTGTGATCATCAGCCACTATATATATTGTGATTTTCTGCGACTCATGTGACAGGCTGCTATGTTTTATGTAAATATGTTACTTGCCAATATTCAATTGTCAATTCATGAGACTTTCTCTTCTCTTAATTTGAATAATTGATATACATTGTTGTTAAATATAGTCTAATAAATAATGCTGATAAAGCTTCAAATAGCTAATGTAATTGGTGATCGGTATCGGACGATACAGCTTTCAGTGATGAGGATCCAAAAATCCTGATCGGAGCACCCCTAATTATAGCTTCTTTAATGTAGTCATTCTTTACTTTTTTATCAACTTCTTTTCTTTTATCGTCTTCTTGAGGTCTCACGTTGGGATGCTTTTTCAAACAGGACTGGAAAGGAATTCTTATTGGCTGCTGTTTTTTTATTCAGTTCATCATTCTTTTTTTGTAATGAAAGAAAACTAAACATACTGTATAAAACTAAAAGCTAAAACTATTTGCAGTGTGTGTGTGCTATTTATACGTATTTATAGGTTGTTTACATCATTTTTACTTGATCATTTCCCCTTGAATTTCAAACGAAAATATTGCTTTTATTAGCATTTATTTGCTGAAAATTGAAACGGGACAAACTGGTAAAAAACGGGATCTTGAATACTGCAAAGAAAACAAGTTTATATTCATGTTTAAACAACACAATACTTATGTTTTGGTATTTTCCAGGATCAGTTCAAAAATTAAAATCATATGAAATAAGTTTTTTTTCACAACTTTCGTGCATCTTTGCATTCTCTCATTCTTTTACGTTGCTGTTGGGTGACTTTGTCACTCCTGAGGTTTGTTTCTGTTGACATTCAACAGACACTGGATTGAAATGGCTGCAATACATGCAGAAATGCTGATTAAGGGCAAAACTGGAGTGGTCTCTTAATTTATATGGATGTATGTATATGCTTTATGATCCAGATATAGTAACGTATGTATGTACAACCTAAGCAATATTCCTGTTTGTCGTAAATTCGAGTCACAATTTCAAATGAGTTTACCAATTCATATCAGATAAACATGAGCACAGCCTATTTGATGTCTGCTTATCTAACGCATGCACACTTCATTTTGCAAGCAAGCGCTTTGAGATGTTTTGAGAGCGCCGTACAAAACCTTTTCCCTCTCTTTTGTGGCTGAGCAGTGCTGAGTTTATTGTTGGATGGAAGCTCGGAGGGCTTGTCATTTGATTGAATTTTGTTGACCTAAGCACATCATGCAGAACACTTATCAACACATGACCAGATCGAGGTTGTCATACATATTGTTGAATCTGATGAGTGGAAGCGGAGCGACACAATGGAGCTCAAATTGAATCTTCGCCAGCAGGGAGCCAGGTGGAAGACTTTATAAACAAGACGGTCTGAATGACACGCCGTATACGACGGACCATATGCTGAAAGCCAGAGACGGGAATGGCTCTGAATATTTGAGAAGAAAACGAATCCATGAAAACAGCGACGTGTCGTGTACATATTGTGCCTTATAGGCATTTGGAGTGGACAGATGGCTGACAGTGAGTTTCAGTTATACTGTCCTTGACATTCTTAAATGTGCAGTCATTGCTGAAAGTTGTGAACACACTGACCTCACTGATGCTTGTTTTGAGTCTGTTGATGTGTCAGTTTCACATAGCATCTTAGCTGACCCTTAGTATATTTAAAAACAAGACATGAAATGCTCAGACAACAAATGTAGAAAGCCGCAGCTTTCCCAGAAACTAAACTGGGAATGGCTTACTCCAAATAACCTGGGACAGGATACAGAAAAATCACTTATTTATTATATTACTTGATAACAGACCTGCACCACCATGTGTTGTCATTTTCTTCATTTTTTTTTGACAAACCAAAATGTTATGCTGTATGCCATGGGTGGTTTTTAGCAGCACTTTGAAATGAGAAATGTAGTTTTGAAATGCAGGGACGATCATGAGATATGGTAAAGAATAGAAAAGCTAAGTTGGCGTTCTCCAGGTATTACAGATGTCATGTGAAACTGAACTCCGAGAAACACTGCTGGTGAAACAAGGTCATTTTCTTATTCAAGGATTTGGGGATAAAACATTTATATTTCCCGCTGTGACTGTAATGTTGTTGCACTGAATGTTCGGCCTTGAACAATCTTGTTTGATTCCCTGATTGTGATATGTGTGCATACGCTGGTGTTTTATGAGAGCAAAGATTTGTTAACCTGCACTCTGTTTAAACTCAAAGAAATTACGTGACATTCCTGAACTGAAATGATTCAAAGTTCATCAGGCTTGCCAAACAACAGCAAAAAAATATCTTGATGTATTATGTTGTGGACAGAGATGTACTATGGCAGTGCTTCCCAAACTGTGGCTTAGGCTAAATCATTTTTTTTAAATATTCAATAAAAACATTATGAATTTGATTGCAAAAAATGGCTGCTTTTACGTTCGATTCACACAGAGCTTTTGCCATAACGCTTCTCATTTACTTTGAATGGGTGATCAGTACTGAATTGTGGGGCCGTCACGTCCCTGGCGTTACTCGGCATAGAAGTTGGTCATTTTTCGTATCACAACTAGCTGTCAAAACAAAAGCCGCCTTTTTGTGTTGTGTTGCTTGTCCAATGCGATTGGCTGTCGCGTTAGACACGCCCTCTGTCAAGCGTTGACGCAGATGTCCCGTGTCAGTAATCTACTAAAATAAATATTGCTTACTATAGTAAATACTGTAAATAGTAAATTGTAGTAGTATATTATAGTAATTGTACTAGATTTTATATACTAATATAATAACAATTATGGGTGCCTTGAGGCTTTATGTATTTGGGGGCCTTGAAAAATGTTTGGGAAACTCTGGACCATAGTATTACCATGCTATACTTTGAAGCACCGTGTGTGAATTTCACTACTATGGTACTTCCCTCATAAAAATAAGAATAATAAGAGGAATATTAAGAAAATATATTAATAATAAGTTATATTAATACAAATGAATTATTATTATTTCCTCCTCACATAGTTCCTCGCCGTGCCAAATAAAAGAGTGACACAACAGCATTTACATACTTCTCTGTTTTTAATCTAAGATGCTTTACTTTAAATCAATATTTTAAACAGATGGATAGGTGTTGAGATGCTTCAGGGAACTAAGGAACTTTTAATATCTCACTAAGTGCAAAGATGTGATTAAAAAGAAGAAAAAGGTACCGCTGAAATAATAAAAAAACTCCTTCATCCACAGACCTTGGTTCTGTTATGTATTCCCAAGATCATTAATTTCTGCAGAGATCTTTCAGGTTGAGATACATTCTTATGTAGATGGCACCAGGTCTCTGGAGAAACGCACACACACAGTCTCTCTTTCCTCTCACTTGTTCATTCTGAGGCACACCGATGATGGTGCCTTGGGTGACACAGTTTTCATATTTCATCAAGGGCTGCGGACACATATGCAAATTTGTCTCCCTTAGAACACACACGGGCTGTGCGAGGGTGTCACTTATTGATGCCCGTGCTTATTTAAAGAGACCATTCCTCACCCTGCACTTTCCATTACATTTCACTTAAACCCACGCTATTTAGGTTAGACTTTTGCCTCCGCTCAGACAGAAAAGTCTCAATTTGTCCCGTGCCTGTATCATTTAAAGCGCTCCCATTCTGTGCAAGGCCAAGGAAGGCAATTTGGACGGAGCTTTGGTTTGGGAAAACAGCAGCGACACCTCGGCAGACCTGAATGTTGACAACATATTACAGTTTATGATCATCACATGCAATTACAATTCAGTGCCCGAAGGGTAATTTAGCCCGTGGTTAGCCTTTCCAACACTTCTTGTATTGTCCGCATGCCCACTCTACAGCTGTCATGTCACAAATGAGCAAATAGTGTTCCAATTTTTGTGTTTTGTTATATTACTAGAGGGGAAATTTTCTCTCGTCAATTGCCATCTTGATAGATTTTGATGACAGGGTCTTTGAAGGCTTGATCAAAGCAGGCCGCCATTGATGGTGATGTTTGCTTTGGCTGAGGAGGCATGAGCCAAGACGGAGCGTTCGCTTCACGGCTTCTTTTCCACTCTGGGGCAACACGCCTGACATCATTGGTGCTCTTCACAAAGTCACGTTAAGGCGCTCGACATCTTTCACGCGATGCAGGAACGTTTGCATTGGTGGTTAAACGTGACACATGAAAAGCTTGTTTGATCAATAATGAAAGCGTCTTGATGAGTGTTTCCTCCTCCTCCTGAATTTGCTCTACACTCCCGCATGTTCTTTGGCAAGTAAAGGAGTGCAAGATGCTCAAGTTTTCTACAGTTGTGGAGGTTGAAACAGCTTTGAAATAACACTGTTCCTCTGAACTCCAGGCTTTAATGACTCTTTCAACATGTTCTTGCATCTCTTGGACTGCTGCGGTAGGGAACCTGGGCTCTGTTTATAGGAATAGTTCATCTGAAAATTCTGTCATCGTTTACTCACCCTCATGACGGTCCAGACACATGATTTATGTACATGTAACATTGAGTTATGACCCTCGGTGATGCAGCCATGAGCCATGAAGAATATGTACCAGATATCATTTTGCCTTTTGCTTTTGGAATATTGAAATCATAGCTGCATCTTATGACACGTTACTTGAATTTAATTAGTATTATATTAAATATTTGTATTTGTATTGTCTGGTTTAAAAGTTCGTTTTTTTTCTCACTTTTTTGACAAAAAAGTTTATAAACCTTTGTTGCCAGTGAAAGAAAGTAATAAAGGATGACTTTAAATTGGTAGTTGACAAATAAACCGTACGTGTACTGTGGTGTGACAGCAGTAATTTAGAAAACAATATGTTGATAATATATTATTTTATAGTATTACTATTTATATTTATAAACGCATAAGAGAGAATTATCTTCATTGTTCGTTTTTCAATTGTTGGCTACAGTACAGTATGTCTCACCATAGGACACGTGTTGTTATTTGTCAACTACCCACATATACAAGAAGCATTAGCTGCTCTTAGGGGCTGTTTCAATGCAAACTAAATATGGAAAACTTTATGCATTTTGGCCCATTGTTTACATTCCAACAGTGCTTTTCAATCTACACAAAAAGCAAATCTGTGTACGTACTGTGTGTGAAGTTTCATGTATTACAGGACCAGTGTGTAATTTTTTGGGGGATCGGTTGACAGAAAGACAGTATAATATACATAACTATGTCTTCAAAGGTGTATAAAGACCTCACATAATGAAGCGTTATGTTTTTATTACCTTAGAATAAGCTATTTCTATCTACATACATCGCGGGTCCCTTGCATGTAATTGGTCATGTTTTGTCAGCCTCTGTAGTGCTTCAGGAGGGTGTAGGGTTGGAGTTTGCAGTTGGTTGCAGTTCACTACCTCACCACTAGATTTTGCTGACTGGTCCTTTAACTCAAGTCTATTGAGTCACTCTTGGCATGTCTTCACCACAAATATCAAAGCTTTCATGAACCCTCTGGCGCCCTGACATCAAACACCAACACGTTTAACTCTTCACCTCTGTGACCCCTTAGCATAGCAGAGTCCGGATCATTCCCTGGATTAGGGCCCTGCCTCACCTCTGTTCATCCAAACACGAGCTTGTGTTCACTCTTTGACGTCATATTTTGTAGGCTATTTTTTACATGATTTTTTTGGTTCGTTTTTAGCAGTGATTGTTTAGTTGTGAGTGTAATAAATGTTTAATGTTAAAAATGTTTCTCATTGCGCCTTTAAAAAAAAGTACCAAATTAGGTGCATAGACTGAAATGTTTGCCATTTGTTTAGTAAATTCACCTTCTATCTGAAATGTAATGCCTTTTTCTTTCAGTATGTAGTCTTACTTTTGAATTTCGGTATTTTAAAATTGTACCCGTTTCAGACACCAGTGGCATATCCACACATGTACGTGGATGTGTTAGGTAGCTGTTTTGCATCTCGTTCAGGTGACTAGTTAATTTAAAAAAGAATACATTTTTATATCCATATTTGCAAAATGCAAAATGTGAGAGCAAGAAGGATGCTGTGACGAGAGTGGGAAAGAAATCATGTGGAAACAGTAATCGCCTCAATGTACTTAAAATTGTCCTAATGGATGCAGTGCAGCAAAGATAGCAGCAGGGGAGGAGGGAAGGTCAACACTCACAGGGCTGCAGGCAAGTGGGTTCAGGCTTCCTGCCCGACAGGACCACTCAAGTGTGAGGCGGAGAGATGGAAATAAACGATAGCATGTGCTCAACAGCATTGAGGCACAGCAGCATCTTCAGTAGCTCTCAGTCCAATTGTGTTCCATTAGACGGATGCACCTGTTATGAGAATAAACACCTTGTTGATTTTATCTGTTATAACATTTACTCAGTGAGTGTGATAAGAGCTGCCCTCTGAGGATCAGCTGAGAACAGCTTTTGCAAAATGAGGAGATTATTGCCCTAAATACATAATTTATTGACGTGTTGCTGAAATGTTATGATGTATGTTTCGGTAAGGTTTTTATAGGTCTCACAGGCGTGACAATGTTGAATACGTGCCAGGCTGCTACGATCAGGTCCGGATTATCCAATGGGCATTATGGGCACAGGCCCAGGGACCCATGCGTGCTTGGGGCCCAAGCAAGGGGAATAAAATTTCGAGCCCAGTCTCATGAATTGCGTATAAATAACACGCTGTTGCATTATCGTGAAATACGTACGCCAAAGTTCGATTTTGCGTGCATAAATACACCTATTTTTGCGTGCATATGATACGCCAATTTAGCGCGCGTGCATATTAACCGGCAATTTGTCTTATTAACCTGTTCCCTAACCCAAACCCTACACCTAACAGTATTATTTTAATTATTTCAGTGTTTCCTCTTCATGTACGTTTCAAAATGGCTGCTCTCCAGCGAGGTGCACACAAACATTGGTGTATCATATGCATGCAAAATCGAACTTTGGCGTACGTATTTCACGATGATGCAACAGCGTGTTATTTATACGCAATTCATGAGACCGGGTTGAAAATTTCACATAACAGCGTTTCCGCTATATTTATTCTGCCGTGCGCTTCTCTGGCCCGCGCACATGGGGGTGCGCACACAAAACTGTGTTTCTATCTTAGGAAGTCTGTCTTTTGATTTAGTCACTTTTACAAGCCTTCTAGCGGCTTTTGTTCAGAAGACGCGCATAGCGACAAATCTAGCGACTTCTTGGATAAACCTTAGCTTTCATTCAGTGGGAAAATGTCGCCAGTGCTGCCCCGCGAGCGCGAGGTCTCCCTTTCCCGGCGCAGGGATCCCTTCTCTTGGCCTCACTCTGTACAGTGAGCGGCAGGAAGAAGCAGCACCGTACGACAGGTGACTCATGAATAAAATGAAAAACAATACTGCGTTTCCAACAACCTGTCACTGACTGTTTGGATATATAAATATGAACACAGTTCGTCGGTAAATATGCACATGGTTACCATGAGGCTGTGTGAAAGAACAGATAGCCGAAATCACAGCTTTTTATAGTCAGTTGTAGATGAATTTGCGTCATGAACTGACAACAGAAACTGAAAATATGTCAATGAGAACGGCTTTATTAAATATAATGAGTTGAAATACCCTCGGGGTTGTCGTAAATCTTAAAAGCTAAGATTTTTTTCCCTTGCCAATTATGAATTTTATATTGGTATAATGTTGATCAGTAACTGCCTTACTTTACCAATATTTAGCCTTCATTATTAGATTATCCAGGGAAATGTCTTAATATTGTTGCTGCTGGTCCAGGAAAGCATTGTTGCAATCATCTGGTGTAAATCCTGTGTGATGGAGGATGTGTACAGGTGTTGATATTGTCCTTCAGGTTGTGATTATAGTTTGTAACTTGTCAATGTAATCCTGTATAAGATAGAGGTGTTTCCTACATGTAGTACCCTATAGGCTAATTTAAAACTTTATTGTGCACACGTGTGTATGGGGAGTCCATAAGCCACTTGTGCCAAGGGGCCTCTGAATTCTTCATCCGGGCCTGGCTACAATGAGCGCTTCTGAGGTCATTCAGTTAGACGATTTGAAGGAGCAAATCTTGAAAGAATATATATAAATTGGAGTAATGTTGTATTCTGTTTCCAGAATTCTGACTACACTCTCATGTACCAAAATAAAAAATCTGGGCTTTCCCAAATATTTGTATAAACACTAAAACCCGTAAATCATGAGCAGTCACGCTCAGGTTTTGGATTTTTTGTTAATTATTTTTTGTGACGTATTCGTTTTTAGCTCTGTAGCGTCGTGACAACATCTAGCGAAATCTAAGCACTGGGGATATCGATAGTGCCATGTTTCGGCATCTCTGGACTACACACTTGTACACAAACATTACACACACACATTTCTATACTACAGTATAATGTACACATTTTTTCTTTGTTGTCACTTTTGGTGCAGAGTACTAATATAATCTGTATTAGATTTGAATGCTAAAAGGTCTGATAAAAATTTACTTGGTTGAACACTCCCTTCTTGTCTTATTGAGTGGTTCTGTTACATACTAAACCACCAAAGACCAGTACTTTGCAGACTGTCAAAAGTCTACCTATGTGACAGTGCATTTTTTTCTAATTTAACGGACAGTTTCTATTATCCTTATGTGTCTAATGTATTGTAAAGTCTCCACAGGCAGCTTGACAGGCTCTCTGTCGGAGCGTCTGATGTTCTCAACTCTCTTGGCTCTTTATAGTGGTGCTTCTCCTGGCTGAGAGGAAACCATGACACCTGCTTCACAGCAGAGGTGAAGGATCTTACTCCCCTCTCCTCTCTCACTTTTCTGAACTGTTTGTCCCTGTAGTGTTTACCTCTCATTCGGCTGTGCAATGGAGGCTCGGTCCTGTCAGCATGTGGCCATTATTTTCCACACTGTACACATATTGCGTTCTCCTAATTGGTATCGTGTCATTCCGTCTGCTCGGCACAGAGGGCCTAAAATGTCACCATCAGCAATTTAAAGAAAAATAATAAAATGAGTTCATGAGAAGATTTTGTAGCTATTTTCTTACTTTTATTATCATAACCCGTTATCATAACAGGTTTGTGATTTTATTATCTGTTTGGACATCATGGATATGTAGAATGGATCAATACCGTAGTATATCTTTTTTCAGAGTCCTAGAAATTCTGGTGCACATGCTTGCGAGATTCCTGCGCATGTAAATATTTAAAAGAAACCTGTGCTTGCTTATGAGTGTGTGCAGAGACAGTTTTACTCAGCAGGAGCTTAGCCCAGCACAGATAATGCGTTCTGTCCTCCAGGGAAGCGCGGTGGTGATGTACCAGAGCATCTCTAGATCATTTCACAGAGGAAGATGGAAACGGCAGGCTGTTTATTTATTAATGAGGCCTTGCATTAGACACTCTCTGCTCTTGAGGCATTTTTAGTTTTGAACAACACTCATCTGGTGTTATGCAATATGCCGTGTACATCACTGTCAATGTCAGGATGTCAAACTAGATGTTATGCGGTCAACTGGCGGCATAAATTACAGAAGTATGCTAAATAGCATCATACTGGGGTGGTGTTTATAGCAGATGAATATTGAATGTGGCAAGCCTTGGGCAGAATTAATAGATTTTAGCCATAAGCTGTTTGCTTTAAATGACTTAAAGTGTGTTTTCATATTTATTAGATTTTTAAAATAAAAAAAAGAAGCGAGAGGCCGCTGAGATGAGGTTTTATGGTTTGTTAGTGACTATGAAGTGAAGGAAATGCTTCTTTTGAGGTCAAGGATGGTTTTAGAGCTACTAATCTCTCATTTTGCAGTCTTTGCTGGGTTGGCATCCCACGACTCTTGGCTCCCTGCTGAGGCCGATCATGCTTCGGGTTAGCATTTCCCACCCAGTTCCCCCTCCACCTGGACCCAGATAACAGTCAATAATTTATATCATTGCTTGCTGAACAGACTGTTGTCCTGCTGAGTGATAGCAGGGCGTCGAACCCCCCTCACCAGACCTCCAGTCTTGAGACTCCCACCCCAGCTGTGTGCCTCAGGCCCAGATTCCCCCAGCCCCGAAGGACCCCAGGGCACCTCCAGCTGTGCCCGAATGCCAGGCATGCTTACGGCGGACAAAGTTGCATTAGTTAAAAGGAAAGATGCCATTGATTTTTGCTTTTGGGCTCTGTCTTCACTGGAGCTCATTAAACTAACACTGATGGAGGCCATATTTTCCGTGATGCCAAAAAGCTTGAAACTGAATTTTTTATTTCTCCGAATATTGGAACTGGAGAAATGCATTTTTGTCGTCTCTGCTCTCATCCAGCCCAAGTTATGCTCGGCTAGCTGCCGTGAGTTTATACTCGCATTCAATGACTGGAGCTGCAAATTATTTCAAATTCGACGGATTACATGTGCTGGAATTGAAAGAACAGCCGAATCCTCTGAGACTGTCAGATGTCCCGTGAGGCTTGGCTTGCAGAATTTTCCTCAAGACTGTGCTGTGGTTACCTGCTTATGAACCAAACACTTTTAGGAAATACAGCGTTGCATTATTAAACTGCAATTTGTTTGTTGTTAAATGCATTCTTAAATTCAAGTGCTTTTTGGGTCAAGCAATAGTTCTCCCCAGAATGAAAATTCCTTCATCATTTACTCACCCTCATGTTATTCCAAACCTGTATGACTTTCTTGTGCAGAGCACAAAAGAAGATATTTTGAAGAACGTTGGTAACCAAACAACATCGGCCCCCATTGACTTCCAAGGTATGGACACAAAACCACATGAGACATTTCTCAAAATATCTTCTTTTGTGCTCCACAAAACAAGGAGTCATACACAGGTTTTAAATGACATGAGGGTTAGCAAATGATGACAAGTTTTATTTTGGGGTGAACTGTCCCTTTAAGAAAGCTGGTACCTAATAATTATACATGTAGATAGTACGTACAGCAGCTGTAAAATTAAGTGCTGACCTTATTTTTCCAACTTGTTTTCTAAGCACATATCCAGTTTAACTTTGTGTTTTAAAAATAAAGTGAACACCAGCACTCCACCAGATTTGAGCTTCAGATGTGCAAAATGATTGACTGGTTTACATTCAGTCAGTGGAGCAATTATATTCTAGAAATAAGGACCGTAAGTATCTCTTCACAAAATTGTCTGGGTGGTGGTGATGAAACTGGCTGCCAGATGGTACAATGTGGGACAACATATGTGACACAAAATGGAGGGAAAGACATGACTGTGCTCCAATCATCTCGCGTCTTACACCATTTGATTGAATCCTCATTATGATACAGTCGCATAATTGTGTTTTTATCTGATGTTTTAATGGCTCGTGTTGCATGTAATTATGTAGTAATTATCTGTCTCTCTGCGCCCAGTAGAAATGCAGAACTGTACTGCAGGTGTCACTTACATTTTGGGTAGATTCCAATCACTCACACATTTCCTTCTGTTTTTTTATAATGTACAATATACAGAAAGATCCGGATGTCCAAATCCATTTTGACTTCAAGGGGCTGTTTTTTAAGCCCCATCAAAATGTCTGTCAGTTTATCCTGTCATGTAAATACAATTAATACAGTGGAATGGTTTTTGTCTAGATATGATGTTGATGGGATAAATAAACAGAAGCCAAACAAAAAATATAAGAGGTTTAATTTTACAATTTGTAGCCAAATATGTCATTTAACTTTCCCCACCATTGACAAGTTTTTCGGCTTCCCGTGTTTTTTACTGTATTAGTAGGGGTGCTGTTATGCTTCTTGTGGAAGAGTACAGCATCTACAGATCAAAAACAAGCAAAAACTTTTTTGGTGTGATCATTGCCAGGGTTGCCAACTCTGTGGTTTTCTATGGAATTGGACTTCTTATGAACTGATTCCGTGTTTTATTTTGATAGTTTGAAGATTAAGATTTGATATAATTATGTCTATAAAATTTAGTTGATCTAAAGGCATGTACAGTATTTGAACTAATTTACTTTACCAAATTTATATTCTAACAATAATTAAACTGTGGTACTATATGATTTGACCAAGTGAGCACATTTTTTTGTGAGGGATGGGCACTGGTTTTTGTTTCCATGGTAACAGATTGGCGGGTCTTGTCATGATGGTTTCTAGTAAATAATCTTTTTTGTTCATCAGCTGTAAATCTCAAGGTAAGATGATTTGTGTCATAATGTCAGTGATTACTACTAATCCACGATGAGAGTGGTTGAGTTGTGGTGTTTGTGCTATTTTTGGGGCTAGTTTGAATGGCCATTGGGTTAGTTTTGGGCTAATTTTGATTGACCGGGTGGGGTGGTTTTGTTACAAAAATCTGGTGACCCTGACGCTGTTCTATAATTAATCTGAATGAATTCTTTGACAAAAATGAAACTTTCTCAGGTTGTTCAAAATGTTGTATTTTGAAGAAATGTATTCCTATAGTTTAAGACTAGAGCCTATATCTAATTTCGTTTGATATATTGTATGCTCATATATTCTTAAAAAAACATTGTGGGGGGCATTCAAATTTTGCGAAAATGCTCAAATATTCTGTCGCTGGCTGGCAACTTTTTAACTCATTAAAATGATGTTGGGGACGGAATTAAAAAGAAAAACATTCATTCATTCATTTTAATGGTGAAGACAATAGAAAGTGATATTTCAAGATGTAATTTTCCCCACTATGTAGAATGCTCCAAAAATGTATTTTAAGGAAGTCTATGAGGGTTACGGTTTAGATAAAACATTTTGTGCTAGATAAACCATCAAATCACAATGAGTTTTCCTGTTTTTTTATTTTTTTGATAACGATGCCTTTTTTTTATCAAATCTAAATTGGCTACCATTGCTTTGTAGACATCTTCCTTGTGTGAACTACATGATCGTCCCCTGAATGAATGCGTCTTGTTTGATCTATTGTCCGACCTGTGGACCCGGCTGGTTTACAGTCTCTCACTGCCCTCCCTCACAGAGAAAGGTCATTAAAAATCTCAGTGTGCTCATAATGGCCTGGAATCTATGCGTAGCCCAAGCTAATTATTTGAAGAGGAGACGTACCACAAATCTTTTGATCTTCCTTTGAGTTCATAACCATTTTTTAAGGTATGTCATACATTTTAAAAGACTTTGGTTGACGCATTGCCGTGGCAACATCAAAGGCATCCTCGCTTTCACTGTTTGCAGGCTTCACATGAGATCAGCGCCCGCTTAAATACTCAGAAATGTAGTGCTTTTACAAATAAAACATGAGCTAAAGGCAGACTATCATATATTATGCTTTTGACTCACGCATCCTGTTTCCAAGAACACTGAATCACTAAAAACACATGTAAACATTTTGACCTTGTAAACCCTGATTCACCATAGCAGTCATTTGTGCTGCCTGCTTGCAAATGCAGTAGCTATTGGTACTGCTTATTCTTAAAGGTCCAGTTTGTGGTTTTCTGGAGGGTCTATTAACAGAAATGCAATATAATATGCATAACTCTGTCTTCAGAGGTGTATAAAGACCTTACATAATGAAGCATTGTGTTTTTATTACCTTAGAATGAGCTATTTCTATCTCCATACACCGCGGGTCCCCTTGCATGGAATTCGCCATGTTGTTTCTACAGTAGCCCTAAACGGACAAACTGCTCTACAGAGCGCGTTAAGTAAATGTGACCTCCTTCGGAAAAGAAACGAAAACGTGAAGACACCTTAATTAGTTGTGTGTCAGCCACCGTAGTGCTTCCAAAGGGAGGCGCTGGAGCTAGCCGTTGGTTGCTATTTGCTTCCTCACTGCTAGATGCCGCTAAAATCTCCACATTGCACCTTTAAGGTTAGATATTTGAAGAAACTCCTAAACCTTATATTAAATGTTCATCCTGCACCTGTTGCTCTATATATAGTAGCAAAGCGATATAGTTTTGCATTCCAAAATAAAGACACAGGAAAGCTGTTTTCCTCCTTTGCGCTGTTCTGCATGTGTGCGCATGTAGGTTATGCACCTGTTGGTCTTGCTGTTCGGGTGAGCTGTATTTTTAATGACCTAATCTGTGTTGACAAGCAGTATCACTGCCTGCTGAGGCCAATGAAATCATTATATCCCTGTCAGATAAGACAGTAAACACAAGCATTCTCACTGCAGTGGGAAAGAGAATTGTGTGTGAGGGCATGTGGGTGTTTCGTCCGCTCAATGCACTTCATAAATACAGATTTAAGGCATATACCCCGTCCACAACATTAGGATCCGGGTTTGAATTGAGGGATGCATTAAAATCCCCAGCCCAATTACATAGCTGTTCTGTTTTCCGCTTTACATAGCCTGACAAACACAGATCATCTTTATCATAAGCCTTTAACTCATGTCTGAGCTTTGTGACCCTCGAGCCAGCTCCCTATATGCTCAGCTGATTCTAGGCTTGAGCAGCACGGCCCTTTTCTCTAGGATTTTCTGTATTTTTGCCAGGTTGGAGAGGGGCATTCTTTTGCCTCAGGCATCTCAGCGGGCACAGCTGAAATGCCCACAGGGGTACAAAACAGAATGCGGTGTTCTCCTAATTACAACAGAATGGTGGAGTCTATGTAGCAAAAGTAGATTTCCTTCTATTATGAATGAGCAAATGCATCATTCACAAGCTGACATCCAAAAATATACTATAGTGGCAATTGTTCATCACCTTTTAATTGTATGATGAACATCCAAAGCTTTTTCTATACCCCTGACTGAACCCTATCCCCCTCAGACTCCAAGCAATTTAATGGAGATGTTCCGTGAAGATGTCAATTTGGAGGCCAACCCTGAAGGATTTTAGGATTCCTTCTGGAATTTAGCATAGCTTGTTTGTGGGTTTTTTTGTTGCAAAGAACACAGCAGCCCAGAGTCATGGTGTTAAACAACATAAATATTTATTTTGACAGAATGGTGCTCTGTACACAAGCATTGATACGAACTTCCGGGTCGGGATCTCAGCTTCCGGTTTACTTTTGCATCGCTCAGGTGGGACTTTCTAAAAGGCTTAACATACCTAAACAACGAGCGGGGGAAACCACATTTCTGTCAAATTTGACTTGCTATAAACAGTATTTATAGCAAGTCGAATTTGACAGAAATGCGGTTTCCCCCGCATAGAAAGTTTGATCTAAAATTACACTGTAAACATCAATAAAAGCTTTAACTTGGCAAATGACCATGTATTAAGCGGGATAATCCACAGCTAGCTGTGCTTGGCCTTGACATCGTGAATTAATACCCTTTAACACATGGCTAGCTGTGGATTATCCCTTACAAAATGCATATTGCATTAAAAACTCAAACTGCATCAAAAAGTTTAACATCCACATGGAGCCTTATATTGATGTAGACTTTAACACTTTCCTTTCACTTATAACAATAAACTCAATACTGGAATCACGAGTTATCAGCAGGCAGCAGGCACTAGTTTGGCAAAATCCTTGAATATTATAATCTTGATTTACTTAAAAAGTAGTGTTTCTTGGATTTGAGTCACAGGGCCTTTATGTGCATCCTTTCATTTTTCTGTTCTTTCCTATTTTTCTACCCCATTATTTTTTCCATTAACATTCATACCACTCAAATGTACCCTGGTCGCCAATGAGAGTTCAATTGGAGGCTGATAATTTGCCTGTTCCTCCTACTGTGCGTGCATGCTGTAATGTTCCATGCATTAGTACAGGCCTGTAATCAGTCTGTACTTCCGCACAACATGCCTCCGGTCTGCACCAGAACACAGCATCCCCTTACTGGAGTTTATAAAGTTCAGACGGACTTTTTTCGTTTATAAAGTCAAGCTCACCTGTTGCATGCGGCTCCTGTTGGTTTGAATAAGGAGTTTGTACAGTGTGTGGCATTAGCAATGATGTGTGTGTTCAGGGCCTAATATTTGCAATTAAAATGAATTGAATAAGAATTACCCGGCAGAACTTTATTAGGAGTTGCAATTTAATTCACCGTTGTAACAATGTTAATAGAGCAATGTGACTAATGAAAACTTGAGAAAGAGATTTTGAGCAAACATGTGTCAGCCAGTATTGATTTCTTTGCAGCCAAATTACAGAACTTTGTTTTTAAAGGAAGTGCTTCAAACTGGATATAAAGACCCAAGAAAAAGCTGCATTCTCACACATTTTCTCCCTGATGTCTATAGGCACATTTATTGATCTGGTCAAGTTAGAGCTTTTCCGAAGAAATCCAATTGCCCTTTTCTCAATCCCCTCCCTTTTTAAGATTTGACATTCCTCACTGTCATATGTCAGACCTACGTGAGTAAGAAGGAGAGAGTCAAAGAAAGAGACAGAGCAGTAGAGGACAGAATGATACATCAAACCATAATGAGCAAAGCTTTAATTTTGTTATTTAATTAAATGAGCGAACCGGCTGCTTTTGATGATGAATTAAGATGATGAGGTGGGATTAAAAAAACAAAGACCACAGCTTTATCTTTTCATTTGAAATGTCTTTTTTTAAAGGGATACTACATCGGAAATTAAACTTCTCTCATCATTTACTCACTCTTGTATCAAACCAGTATCCTCTTCTTATTCAATGATATGTTAAAGGGCCAGTTCCCCAAAACATGTATTTACACTCGAGTTCCAAATCTGTATAAATACTTTCTCCTACTATGGTAGTCAGTGGTGGCCAAGAACTGTTTGGTTACAAGCATTCTTCCAAATATCTTTCTCTGTGTTCGACAGAACAAAGAAATGCATACAGATTTGGAAAAACTCGAAGGTGAGTAAATGAAGACAGAATTTTTATTTTTGGGTGAACAGTTCTTTTCATAACATGATTTTCAGTGTTTTTTCATGGAAAAAAGATGTAATAAAAGTGAATGGTGACTGAGACTGTCATCCTCTAATATTCTGCCCAACATCTCCTTTTGTTTTCTGTAGAAGACAAAAAGTTTTACAGGTGTGAAATGACATGAGGGTGAGTAAACAAAATAATTTTCATTTTTGGGTGTACTGTCTTTTTAATAGCTTCAGAGATGAGCAGGGGCAGGAGACAGTATTGCTTGAAACTCTCAGAAGATGTATTTGGAGTGAATGGCAGAGGGAACATCAGAAGTCAGATGTTTTCAGCCTCTTGCTCAAAGCTTCTGTCTGAAAATAAATGGAAGAGAAGCAGAAAAGGAGAGAAAAGGAGGCAGACGTTCTTTTCCCTCCTGACAGAAAGTAAAGGATGTGGTAAACATACACTATGCTTGTTCAAAAACAAAGACTACAAAGAAATAAACTTTACAAGGGGAGATGATGCTTTTAAAGGTGCATATATGTCAAACAGTTATCACTTGCATGCTGTCATGAGGAATTAAATGCAGTGCCAAGCAATCAAACATGTAGCTAAAGTGGTGTAAGAAGACATTGACCTGTACCAGTTGACTTGTCAGAATAGACAGACATTTGAAATACTTTAAAGCTGTTAGGGAAATGCCAACATTTTCTTTGAATGTATACACAATGCCAGAAACATTGCAATGTTTACTCTTTTCCTCACTTTTCTTTTATTGTAAACCCTTTCATGAATTAATTATGACAATCTCAGCCATGACTATTGCTCTTAGGGCATGAAAATATATATATATATTTTTTTGACATTTTTTTCTTGAGTGGACATCTGAAGCGGTGACAGTGGTGATTCACCTTCATGTCATTTCTAACCTATATGACTTTCTTTCTTCTGCAGAGCACAAAACAAGATATTTTGAAGAACGCTGGTAACCATATAACATTGTCCCCATTGACTTCCATTGAATGGACTCAAAACCACTGAGACATTTCTCAAAATATCTTCTTTTGTGTTTTACAGAAGAAAGAGTAATTTACATTTTTGAATGACATGAGGGTAAATAAACGGAGACATCATTTTTTTATTTTTGCGTTAACTATCCTTTTATCACAAAGTCGCTGAAGTTCACAAAGAGTTGCTTTTGTAGATCCAATGAAATGGGTTTTTCAGAAAAAGGTTAAAAGTTTCAAGTTCTGAAAATCGTTGTATGTTTTCGAAGTGCATCAAGTCTCAAAACATTTGTAGTGATGTGACTTGTACTTTCCTGTAGTTATTTACAATAACCTTATTACAAGGACATTTTCGTGGAGAAATTTTACAGTATGTGTTAAGTGCAAATTGTCTAACTTCAGAACACAGTGGCTACTCCATAAATAACTTTCCACACAAACCAGTAATGTTCACAAAACTAGCTTTTCTTCTAAACACTCCAGACAATTTAAGTTCAATCCTGAGTGATATTTCTGATATATGGACTGTAAATACCCGTTGACAGTAAACATCAGACGTATGTTGATGTTTAAATTACTATGTAGGCATTTACTTGCGCTCCATTCACAACCGGTTCATGTCACGTCACTGCTTATAAGCGATTGCTGTGTTTACAAACCCATTTCACTCATCCAATTAACATCATATTTTTCCCCTGGCTGCTGGGCTCACGTGGGCATCCTTCAGTATCGGATCTGTGGATGGCATCTCCCTCTGGAGTAGAAGGTGTATATGCAAGCAGCCCGGGGGGAAAAACACAGCTCTTAGATCACACCCGAATTCAGCGCCGAGAGGCCCGCTGGGACACGTCGACAGCGGCTAAGCGGAATGTGCTGAAATGCACAACAGAGAGACGTTTCGTACAGAGAGAAGCGAATATAGTTTCCAGTTGAGATCAGGTGGTGGTTCTGCTCAATCATTTTGATTGACTAACAAGGACAAACTGGGCAGAGGGGCAAACATCTGCACGCTGCCCCGGTTCTCCGGTGGTCCTGCCCAGTCCGTATTAGTCGGGCCTGACTGACAGGCGTGAAGAACTCTGGCCAAAGCTGGCCAATTACAATTACAAGCTAGAGGCACAGGATGTAAAATGAGACATTACATGTGGGAAATAGGGGAGGTGCACGGAGGATGGAAAAACGAGAAGCCAGGAGAGCATAAAGAAGAAAATAAAGTAGGACAAATAACAGGGAAATAAGAACAACTAAAATGTGAGTGTTGTTTTTGTATTTCTAGGATGTTTAAGGTGGTGAAGAAGAAGAGTGAGTGCTGTTTGAGTCATCAATGTTTTTGTCTGTTTGCCTGTTTGCATGACAGTGATGCACTGAAACAGAAAAAGGTTTTCCTTTGCTTTCTTGAGAGGTTTTGAGCACAGATGACAACATTGTCAAAACGTTCCACGTTCACACAGATCAGTAGAAATGACTAAAAACTGCCAAGCCTGTAGTTGCTGATATTTCTTTTGTAAAGAAACATAAAGATGTCATTTTTAAATTCTTGATCTTTGAAACATGTTTTCTAAAGTGTTTGTTTTCAGTGTAAAGTGTTCTTTTTTGTTGTTGTTGAAAATGGTGCTGTGCAAATTCCCCCTAATTTGTCAATATGTATTAGCAGTATATCTGTTAAAGGTCCAGTGTATGATTCTTAGTGACGTCTAGTAGTGAGGTTGGGAATTGTAACAAACGGTTTATTCCCCCCCTCCCTTTCGAAGCACTACTGCGGCTCTCACAGAACAAAGATGTCGTCACGAGTTCACTTCATTGCCGAAGGAGATAACGTATTTACGAAATGCGCTCTGTAGAGCAGTTTGTCCATTTAGGGCTACTGTAGAAACAACATGGTGAATTCCATGTAAGGGGACCCGCGGTGTATGTAGATATAAATAGTTCATTCTAAGGTAATAAAAACATAACGCTTCATTATGTAAGCACATAGTTATGTCTATTATATTGCATTTCTGTCAATAGATCCTCCAAACAATTACACACAGCACCGTTAAAATGAAGTGAATTTTGTCACTTTTAAGAGAACACTTGCATATGAATGACTGGAAATCTAACACACCTAGACAAAAAGCCACCAAAAAAATGTTGGCTTGACAGGCCTTTTACCGAATGAAGCCCATCGGGAATAATTAAATATTCAAGGTCAAAGAGATTAGAGACTTGGAAGATTGATTATTTTGTTATTTGTCTGACAAAACACTTGAACGTGTCTTTCATTCTGCACGTCCTTTTATTTCACGCACCGGGTCTGAGCCTGACGCATTCACACATGTTAAATCCAATCACTAAGCTTTGATATGAAGTAAATCCCTCCTTTTTTAAGCTCGAGTGGTTATGTGTGTAGAATCGCATCAGTGGCCCTTTTATTTTGTATTGGCATAAATGTAAAAAGGAGTTGGACATACACAACTGGTTCTGTGTGCCGTTCCTCTTAGTTATTGTAACCAGCTCATGGGTGGATTACTTCAGAAATCAAAAGATCGGCTTATAAAGAGTCGCGTCGCAAGCTCGCGCTGGCCCTTGAATGCTCCGAGTGCTTGTGTATGTTTGTGTGTTAGGAAGAATTCTTCAAATGGCCGTGTTTATCCAAGCTGAACTGTTTAATCAAAGAACAGAAGGAGCAGCTTGTAAACTTAGAATGCAGCTGCGCTCGCCCTTAATCCAGCCACATTAATGCAGCTCAACTACTGTGTGTGTGTGCGTGTGTGTGTGTGTGTGTTTGTGTGTGCGTACACGTGCAACATCCGTCTGCTCAGCTCCACTGAAGTGTGACCCCTGAAAGATTCTGCAAACTGAAATCCATGCAAATCAAACAGCATGTGAATCATATTAGTAAACCCACCCCACCCGCACCCAATAAAATAAAAATGTTGTGGAGAGGTTGAATGGTACATGTAGAATCTTAGATTTCGGACTGGAACAACGCGTCCTAACTGATTATGTTGACACACACATTAAAGTATTTTCCATCTTATTTAAAGTTTTTATTAAAGAATTTGGTGGGTTCTTATCAGAACTAGTACTGGCCGCAGATAGACTCCTTGTCGTTGGTGACTTTAACATCCACGTAGATAACGTTACAGATGCCTTAGGAATGGCTTTCAAAGACACTCTTAACTCCATGGGCATTAGTCAACATGTGTCAGGGACCCACTCACCTTCGTAATCATACTTTAGATTTAATACTGTCTTACGGTATAAATATGGACGACGTTAAAATCCTTCAGCAGAGTGAAGACATTTCGGATCATTATCTGGTATTATGTTTGCTTCACTGGCCTACGGCTGCAAATAAAACTCATTGTTACAAATATGGTAGAACAATAACTTCAACTACCAAAGATGCGTTTCTCGATAATCTGCCCGAATTGTCTCAAATCATGAGAAATAACGTTGAAGATCTTGACATTACCACTGAAAATTTTAATTCCACCTTCTCGGTAACGCTAGACAAAGTTGCTCCACTACGTTTAAAGAAGATTAAAAATGGCAGCCCCACACCGTGGTATAATGAACACACTCAGGCTCTAAAGAAAGCGGCCCGAAAAATGGAGCGCAACTTTAAGAAAACTAAATTAGAGGTATTTCGTACAGCATGGAAGGATAGTATTCGAAAATACAGGAAAGCCCTAATAACTTCTAGATCCGCCTACTTTTCATCACTAATAGAAGAAAACCAGCACAACCCTAGGTTTTTATTTAACACGGTGGCTAAATTAACAAAAAATAAATCGTCAGTGACTTCTGATCCTGTATATCAGCATAGCAGTGATGAATTTATGAACTACTTCACATATAAAATCCAAGATATTAGAGAAAAAATTATAACAATGCAATCAGAAGTGAAACCCGCTGAACAAACTAACTACAGCGCCCTTAAGGAGAAAATGCAATTATTTTATACCGTAGATCAAGATGAGCTGTCTAAAATTATTAGATCATCTAAATCAACAACATGCATACTAGACCCTATACCTACAAATCTACTGAAAGAGATGCTCCCAGAAATTATAGATCCTCTTCTTGGTATTATTAACTCATCTCTGACATTAGGACATGTGCCTAAAGCATATAAGGTGGCTGTTATAAGGCCCCTTGTCAAAAAACCCCAACTCGACCCTAGAGAACTAAGGAACTACAGGCCTATATCGAATCTACCTTTCATATCTAAAGTTCTGGAAAAAGTAGTTTCAACTCAATTATGCTCCTTCCTCCAAAGGAATGACATCAATGAAGAATTCCAGTCTGGATTTAGAGCATGTCACAGTACAGAGACTGCTTTGATCAGAGTTACAAATGATCTGCTATTGGCGTCTGACCGAGGTTGTATCTCGTTATTGGTGCTGCTAGACCTTAGTGCTGCATTCGATACCATTGACCACAGCACACTCCTACATAGACTCGAAAATTATGTCGGCATTAAAGGAATAGCTTTGAAATGGTTTAAATCTTATTTATCCGACCGTTTTCAATTTGTAGCAATAAACAATGAGGTGTCACGCAAATCGCAAGTCCAGTACGGTGTACCACAGGGCTCAGTCTTAGGGCCTCTGCTCTTCGCATTATACATGCTACCTCTAGGAGATATAATAAAGCGACACGGAGTTAGCTTTCACTGTTATGCTGATGATACTCAACTTTATATTTCCTCGAAGCCTCATGAAACACAGCAGTTCCATCGAATAATGGAATGCATAGTCGATATAAAAAACTGGATGAGTAACAACTTTTTATTACTGAACTCGGACAAAACGGAAGTGTTACTTATTGGACCGAAAACTGCTATAAGTAACAACCAAGAATACTGTTTAACTATTGACGGATGTTCCATAAAACCCTCGTCGTCAGCAAAGAATCTTGGCGTTCTATTCGATAGTAATCTGTCATTTGAGAGCCACGTCGCCAACACCTGTAAAATTGCGTTTTTCCATTTTAAGAATATATCTAAACTACGTCATATGCTGTCAATCTCAGATGCAGAGAAGTTAATTCATGCATTCATGACATCAAGACTAGATTACTGTAATGCACTGTTAGGTGGTTGCCCTGCAGGCTTATTACAAAAACTCCAATTGGTCCAAAACGCGGCAGCTCGAGTTCTTACACGTACAAAAAAGTATGAACATATTAGCCCGGTTCTGTCAACCTTGCACTGGTTACCTATAAAGCATCGCGTTAACTTTAAAATCTTGCTTATTACCTATAAAGCCTTACATGGTTTAGCTCCTCAGTACTTGAATGAACTCCTTTTGTATTACAGTCCTTCACGTGCATTACGCTCTCAGGCGTCCTGTCAGTTGGTAATACCTAGAATTTCAAAATCAAGTGCAGGTGGTAGATCCTTTTCCTATCTAGCGCCTAAACTTTGGAATAGTCTTCCCTGCACTGTCCGGGAGGCAGACACACTCTGTCAGTTTAAATCTAGACTAAAGACGCATCTTTTTAATCTTGCATACACTACTCTTCCATAATATAAATCTTCAGAGGGTTTAGGCTGCATTAGTTAGATCAACCGGAACCAAAAACACAACTGATGTACTTGTTGCATCAAAGAGTACAGAACAGTACTCTACTCTCAGCCAGTCTTGTCTCATTGTTCCAAGGTTACCACAGCGAGCAGGATGCAGTTCATGGCCTGACCTGATGGTAGAGCGGAGAATGGGAAGTGGGGACCTGACAAGAGCTGAGATGATAGAGCTGGATAAAGAAGGACGCGGTCTCTTGACATGTCTTCACCACAAAACTTCAAATGCTATTAGATTATTAATGATAATCTTAAACTATAATTTATTTTATTATTAAGTTTATTTATTTTATTTAGCCTTGTTGTGCAAGTTCTCTGGAGCTTGTGCAGAGGCAGCAGCTTTTGCCAGAGGGGAACTGGAATCCCCTGGTTGGGCCTGGGTTCTCCTGAGGTTTTTTTTCTCGATTAGAGTTTTGGGTTCCTCGCCACCGTTTGCATACTGTTTTTGCACTATCTGCCTGACCGGGGGGGCTGCTTTAGAATCTTAAAGTTTTACTTAATTAATATTGCATATAGGAATTTATTATCTGTTATATTTGACCTGTGCTTCTCTCTCCTTTATCCTAAATGTGTGCTCTCACTGAGCGTGTGTGTGTGTGCGTACTTGTCTGTGTACGTACGTGTGTGTGTGTGTGTGTGTGTGTGTGTGTGTGTGTGTCTCTGTGTCTGTGTGTGTTGGTGCGTGTGCGTGGTGTGTGTGTGGAGTGTTTTGTGTGTGGGTGTGTCTGTCCTCTGTGTTTTCAACCTTTTCTTGTTTTTGCAGGTACAACTTTGATTGTTTTGCTTGTAGTCAATGTGTCTCATGTACAGCTGCTTTGTAACAATGAAAATTGTAAAAGCGCTATATAAATAAAGTTGAGTTGAGTTGTCCTAACTAGATAGAGTAGCTGCAATGGATTCTGTATTAAAACTTTTCACACAACACTATATATAGGCCTATTCTGTTCACATGTGAAGGCTGAATGTTTGACAGCTAAGGGCTAGGAAAAGAGTGTTTTAAAAGAAACCTTCAGGACGTAATTTGTACAGTGCCAAAAAGCATTTGATTTACACTTTTATTACAACTGAATTGTTCCTTGTCGTCAAGTAAAGTTTCAGGGACATCTAACAAAAACGTTTTAAAGCTATTATTCTAATATTCTATGTAATAGAAAACAATATCACCAACTATTCACATTGTCCCTATGCAGAAGTAAATGCCTACGGTCTTGAAGAAAACTTGCACTTAGGATACAACCGAAACACTAAAAAAATCCTAAAAAGATATTGTCGCCTCCATGAAAATGGATTACCACTGTACTTTTTAAATGATTAAATAATGTGTTTTCAAAGATGACAAGCACTTTTTAACACATTTTATTGGTTACATATTTGCAAAACCCAGTGACAAACGACAAATGATTTATGGCAACAAAAAAAAGGGGTTTTAGAAGGACATCAGTGATATATTATTTCAAAATACTACTACATGAGGAAACATAGTGGTAACACCACATATGAGTCTAGAAAGGGTTACAGAGCCATTTCAAAGCTTCTTAGGCTTCATCAAACTTTAGTATGAGCCATTATCCCCATACAGAGTGTTCCTAAGAGAAAAGAGTATTCCTAAGCGACTGACCAGCCAAAATGTATCCAGAGGCACTGTGGCATCTCATCCATGAAGTCTCAGAGGATTCCAAACAGAACTGCATGCGTCTATTGCATCAGCTAAGCCCAGTGCTCTTTGCTCTGCAATAAGAAAGCAACCAACTGGGCTTTTTGTGGATCAAGGTGGAAACCACTGCTCACCTAGAACATGAAATTTCATCTCGCCTGCATCATCATAGTAAATTGTACTGAGAAATGAATAGCGGTGAAACTTTGCAGAGTGAATGTCTCCATAAATCTGGTGCTGCTTTCCCCCTATAAGAACATCATGGGATCTGGATTACTTGCCACCATCAAAAGGAGCATGAATTCTGCTGTGTGATCTGCAATTTATAAGGAGAATATCCAAGCATCTGTGTGTTATTGGGTGATGCTGCAGGAAAGTGATCCAAAGCACAGAAGCAATTCCACATCTAAACAAGCACAAGTTGAAACCTGACTTGAACCCAGTGGAATGGATCCATCATTACCTGAAAATAGCAGTTGATGCCTGAAGACCTACCAATCTGTCTGAGTTAAAGCAGTACTGTGAAGAAGATTAGACCATGATTCCTCCACAGAGATGTGCGAGGCTCATATCACATTATAGAAAGTGTTTAGTTATTGCTAGGGCTGGTCAAGCTTGGGATTAGGTTTGAGGGTGAATTCACGTTTCAGTGGAATGAAGTGGTTTTATGTTACTGTAACTAGTTTGACAGGCAGAAGGAAATAAACATTAAAGTGATGAAATGTTAGTGTACTCGGGTCTCTTGTGCGATATGACATTTTGTCTGAAAATGTAAAACCATTCGGTGCTCCAAACAGACAATTGCAGGGAATAGGAAGCAAGGCAGAAACACATTTTCACAATACTGTCAGTACTCATTCACTTATATCATATGGACACAAAACCAATGCAAGTCAATGGCTACCGCCGTTGTTCGGTTACCAACATTCTTCAAAATATCTTCTTCTATCTTCGGCAGAAGATAAAAGCCATACAGGTTTGGAATAACAAGAGGGTGAGTAAATGATGACAGAACTATCCCTTTAAGCAGTGTTAGCACCATTGTTAATCTTGTGTTTTAATACCTTGCTGTAGAATTGCGGTGACAAAATAATTGAAAATGAAATTTTGCAGAGGCATAAAAGAAAACTTTAAAAACCAAACTTTAAAAATGTCTTTGTTGTCAAAGTAATAAAAAAATGCAACTTGTTTTTATAAGTTAATGTAAATGTAAATTAAATGTTGCAGTGAAATTTTGTTACAGTGTATAGTGAAGATAAGACCATAATATTATTATTCTTGCATGCATAATACAATATAACCTGAGTAGATTTCCACATCTCCACAGATGTACAAGCGGGTTCAGCTGTATTTGTTCAATGTAATTTATACGTCATTAATGTCCCAGTGAAATTAAAAATGACAATTCTTATTTTTTCATGAAATATTGCAGCGTTTATAGTAAATAGCTTATCAATGTGGGTCATTTTCTTTTTCAAATTCATGGACCCTTGTAATCTTCAGCTAAAATCTGAAAATGCACTTTCGCCCTGAAATGACTATCCATCTGAAATGATGTAAATTAGATGGCTTGGCCGGAGCATCCGTTAACTCCTCCCCTTCAATTGTCAGTCTGCTGGCAGTTTCATTTCAAAATCAATGCAACAGCTGTTTTGACACATCCAGTGAAAAACGCAAGCCACGCCCACTAATTTTCTCCTTTGAAATTCCTATTCACTCGGAAATGTGTCAGAATACGGAAGCAAAAACGATCGCAAATTCCGGTTCACGGGGACTTTAAAATGCAAATAAGCAACATTCACTGTACAGTTGCAAGTCTCAAAATGAAACTATCCTACTCTCCTTCTTTCCTTCATTCTGTCTAAGATGAAAATGGTAATTACAGGAACCTGTTCTCAGAATTAAATCCAAGGTTGAGTGCTGGCCAGGGACCCCTTCAATTGTTTGGGCCAGGTGTTGATATTTATAATAATACACAGTGCCCCTATTATAATTGCATCTGCAGACACAATACATATTAATGTGTCAGTTAGCAATCAAGGCAGTGGGGCTCGTCCCGTCTGACGTGATTCAGAGCTGTCAGGAACGCTCACTGTCAGAACCTTCTGTTAGCCCTCCATCTGCCTGCCGCCCACCCAACAGCCCGCTAATGCATGTCCTGCCAGACAGGAGCCGTGTAAGCACTTCTGAGAACTTCAGCAAGGTCCACAAAATCAGGGATTTATAGCTTTACTTATATAAAGCCTTCATATACACCGACAGCAGGGATAGAAAACATTTGGGGTTCAAACAGAGCAGATAAAACAGTATTTCCTCATTCAATTTTGCTTCAAGGGAGTTTACACGAATATTCTGTTATTGTTTATTCATCCACACTTGTATATGACACTATCTTATGTGGAACACAAAAGAAGATATTTTGAGTCAATAGGGTCCAATGTTGTTTGGTTACCAACGTTCTTCAAAATATCTTTTGTGTCATGCAGAAGAAAGTCATACGGGTTTACATTTAATTCGGTGATAGATTCAGTGAACCCTAACAGTTCTGCTGTCTCATATTCACCTTTTCCTGTAAGTACGGTCTGAAATGATAGCTGCGCGCTCACTTCTGCTGAACGGAAGGAGATTCTTCAAAGGGAAATTCAAACCGCAAGGTTGCACATGTGGCTGCCAATGGCACCTTGAGATGAATGATGATTTTTGTTCTGTTTCTCCCGTCATGTCTTTGGCCACGGTTCAGCGTGTCTGGGTCAGCCCACCCTCAGCCTCCAATCAGAATGCTGGTAGGGCACGAGGCAAGCGTGAGGATTGCTGGAAAGTGACCCGCGACCTCTTTCCGGGTGCTCTGCGGTTGCACTGATAACACGGAGGAAAGGTTGCGGAGGTCTTTGAGTTGTAACGCAGCAGGTTAGCGGAATTCTCCAACCTCAGTGAAACTAACTTTCAGACATAACCCCTGCAAGACTTGACACTGAGAAGAAAGGTTAAAGACATGAATAGTTGTTCAAGTGGATACGACAACAAGATCTTGATTATTCAATCGATATACGCTCATGCTATTAATATTTGCCAGACGATATTTAGCTGTTTCATGTTTAAATCTATTTTATCTCTGGAGAGGTGGTGGGGTCGTGACCCTATGGGGGTTGCCAGAGGTGCAAACGGGTCTCTGGAGATTTGAACTAATCAACTAATCATTGTTTTATAATTTTTTTTGCGTGTTCATTTATAGCCATACGGTAGGTTAGACCTATACATAAAATATGCAAGGAACATGAATGTTTTCAAAGCTGAGCTGCTTTTAACTGTATTGTAAAAATATGAAGGTCTTATGGTGCAAAACTGTGAAAAACAGTAATACATGACTAACAGTAAAATAAAATGTGTTCTTATGAGTTTCTTTTTTTACGTTAGGTGTGCTGTGTGGGGTCACACGTATTGGCAAACCTATAAAGTTGGTCACAGACTGTTGTACCACATATAAGCTTCAAAGGTTTGGACAAAGGGTTTGGCCAGCTAAAAGTGTCACAACAAACTAGAATTCAGATTTATCTTGATGCAACACCCTCACACACCAGTCTGATCCAGTCAGATCAAGCGGCGAAAACACAGATAAGATGTCAAGATCATGTCCTCAAGTGTAGTTTTACAGAATCTACCAAGTAAGTCAAGCACATCTGTCCATTCATGGGTTTTTGATTGACAGCAGTCAGCATTTACAGTTTTCTAAGATTCTCCTCTTCCTCTGGCCTTCACCAAGGGAGACTGTGGACAAGGGCCCTTATTATTTTCCACAGAAAAAGCACAAGAGGATGATACAGTTGTTTGCTCTTGTTTGAACAAAGATGCTTTATTTGCTGTCTGATCCCACTGGAATGCATCAAAGCCCTCAAACTAGCCAAGTGGTACAATGGTACATGTTTGAGTGATCATTATCACACTCTTCAACCAGAAGCCTAAAAACAGCTCTGTCAGAATTCAGAAGCCCAAAGCCAGAGAAAGAACAAGAGAGCAGGTGGTGTCAGAGCAATGTCACATTTCCAATTTAATATTGAATTTGTGCGATGGTACATATACTGCTGGTCGAAGGTTTATGTTTGAAGATAGTTGAAATAAGTTTTATGTGAATATTAACAACATGATTTTGCAAACATGTTGTAGAAAAGGATGACTGAATAGTCATTGTGAACAGCTTCTGGGTCCAAACGCTCAATTACAAGTACAGTATGCCAAAGGCAAACAACAAATAATGCTAATATACACTCATGACGTGCTTTAAAACTATAGAAAAACCCTGATCCTAAATGGCCAGACTCATTTTTTTACGAATCATCAAAATATTTATGTCGGAGATTCTGTGAACGGTGACTAGACCGCGTTTATTAAAGTTTCGCTTAAATGTGTAATATTTATAAATAGTGCTCAGAAATGGCTGTTTAAATAGTAGCTTAACTTGAAAATAGTGGAGGCTTGGGCACAGAAATGGCATTCTTTACATCACAACAAGATGCATGCCTAGCATAGATTTAAACTAAAGCGGGTTGATAAAATGCTTTCTGTAGTTTTTAGGTGTTTAGTTGCATTAATTTGTTATACCATAATAGATGAGTTAACTATTAATGTGTAAAATGTATATATCTAAAATGTGCAAAAGAAATAAAGAATGATTGGTGACACTTTACAAGAGGTTGCATTTGTTAACATTAGTAAATGCATTAGCTAGCATGAACTAACTCAGCCTTTATAAACCTTGGTTAATGTTAATGCTTGTGCATTAACTACAGTTACAACTTTTAATTAAACATGTTTTTTAGTAGATTGCTAATGTAAATGAAATGGAAAATGTATCAGTTAGTGCTGATAAATGCAACTCATGTTAAAAATACAACCTCACTATAAAGTGTTCTGAATGAATAAGTGATACTACACTTTTTTATGATATTACATTTTTGAGATTAACATGTATTTATCTAACAAAACGATATTCGTTCAGCCACCAGGAATGATAGATATATAGTTTTTTATGGATCTGCAAAGGACTATGGCCAACCTGTCACGATTTTCGGACAGAACCCAAACGCAGGCAGTAGGTGAGGGAAAAATAATAATTTTAATAAATAAACACAAAGTAACAACCCATGAGGGGGTAAAACAATGATACAAATACACAGATAAGACAGAACATGATAGACGCATTAAACTAGACAAAAACAAGACTAGACATAACTTGACTTGACTTGACTTAGACTGGCTAGAAACTCCACAGATTACAAAACAGCACAAGCATTGGCATAAAGCACATCAATCTAACAAACAAGATGGACGAGCACAGGACAGAAAACACAAGGGCATTAAATAAGGAACCAAATCAAGCAGGGAACAGGTGAGGTAACGAGAGGGCGGGGACATAGACAAGACCGGAGAGTTCGTGGCATGCCGAAAGCGATGCCAACGAGCTTCCACACAGAACACTTGGTACTGTCATGATCCTGCCCCAAGACTAGAAAAACTTGGCAAGACGAGGCAGAACCATAACACAACAAAAGTGCCTTCCAGATACTGTATCTTTATCTTAATAAGTCTCCCTTAAGAAATTATTCCTGCTGTTTTCTTGCTTTTACACTGCAGAATAACTGCCAGTTATCTTGTGGCAATGCTCAGAGCTCCATTTGCCAGGATGGTGATAATTACGGTTTCGCTCAGCCAGTGCCTCATTTTACTTTGTGCCCTTCAAATCCAGGATGTCTATGAAACACGTCAGTTCCTCACCACCTACTATTATCTGTCATGTGTGATTCATGTTTCATTAGTATACCGCATGAGAGTCGCAGCTCGAAACGGGATTGTTAAAATGAGTTCAGCTGGTGCAGTCTGAAGCTAGTGGGTCATTGAGAGTGAGTGCGCTGCCATGGACACTTTAAATAGTTCTTGACCTTAACTCTAACCCTGACTAAATTTATGTTTTCATTTGCAGCCACTGGTGTGAGTGAACCAAACCGCAGATCACCAGCACAGACAATGGCTCAGACTGGCATTCGGTGACTGAGCAGTTGTTGGCAAAAATGAGGAACAGGAGGGTCTGTACTGTAGGTGGCCTTTATCTCTGGCACACCTGACATTGTCAAGGTCGTTTATTATCAGGCTGTGTTTTGTGTGGCGCTAGAACACGCTTGTCCCTCCTGGGTTTTGAGAAAAGCACTTTTTGAAATGCTGTGAGGAAGGGCAATTGATTGTGCCGATACTTTTGGTGATTAGACACATCAGTCAGTGTCAAGATTATCTGTGTCATCAGCTGATCTAAACAGCTGTAGGCCCGTCTCCTTTGAACGGCTGCAGAATCGGTCGCATCTTTGCTCTTTCTGCTCCACTCCCAATTACTCATACTGATTGAATATATGCAAATCGCCGCAGAAATTACAATCCACCTGCAAGGCGACCCAGCAGGAATATAGTGACCTCCCAACAACCTCCAGCTGCCCAACTGTTCTTAAAGATACAGATCTTTGAAGAACTGACGGGCAAAAATTACTTGGAGTTGCATTGTTGGTAGTCTTGCATAACTGCTGAACAAGATCTGCTTTTTGTATCTTAAACTGGCCAAGACTCACCACCTAGACAGGAAGAGTAATCCAAGTACAGGTAGGGATTGGACGTGTTAGGGTTAAACTTGTCAAATGATTAATCACAAGTTGTTTTTGAATGAGGTCATGAAACATAGGATAACTTATAATACAATACAATACACTTTAAGAAATGTTGTGTTTTTTCAACCCATAGTTTGGTAAAAATATGGACAAACCCAACATCTGGTTTCAGTTTACCTAGAAAATATCCATATTCGACCTAACCATGGTTTTAACCCTCCTGTGCTCCTTGTTAGGGGTCATTCTTCCTGGTAAAAAGTAAAATCAATATTTTTTTCATTCATATATTTCTCTTGATTTTTTTATTCTTTTGTGTTATATTTATATTAATAATCCTATTCCTGCAGTGTAATATATTAATTTCCTATGGTGTCGGGAATAACATTTAAACTTTTTAGGACCATTAATCCTTTTTGGATCACATCCATTATTGATTTTCGTGTTAACATAGCAAGTCATACAAAAGTCACCCAAGTTTCATACTACCTTGATAGGTTAAAATTAATCTGACATAACATTTTTTTCCCCATTCATCTTCGACCGAAGACCACAATGTTTGATTATGGACCATTAAGCCTTTTCACATCATGTCTATGATTTTTTTGTGTTCACATAGCCAGTGCCACAGAAGTCACCATTCTGAAAAAAACTGACCAACTACCAGAGTCAATACATTTTTAGTGTATTATAATATATAATTATTATCTTACATGCTATAATGTAAGTACAGTATTGTAATGCGGTTGATAGACCTGGAACTACTTCATAGGGCTACTTCATGCACTATCAGAAAAAAGATACAAAAACGTACAATTTGCACCTAAAGAGTGCATAATAATACCTCACAGATACGTGCTGGTACCAAATTTACACATATCTATCCCCAAATATTACATATTACACAACGTCCCAGTGACAACTTTTGTACCTTTTTTGACAGTGTGCGTTGGTTAACTGAAGAATAATTGCACACCTTTGAACATTTGTCAACCAATCAGAATGAAGTATTCAACTGCCCTGTGGCAATATATGAGATATATGATGTGATGGGGTATGATATGATCCTTAGTGTAATTTGCTTGAAAAGTCAGCTGAGCAGATTGGAGCATAGAAGTTGTTTTTGTTGAGAAAGTTTTGTGTGCAGTGTTCATCAGACACGCACTATGAGGGTCCGTGGACGTGCCATCTGAGACTGAGACTAGACTGAGCTGGAAGCCATCTTAGATAAAGAACAGTCAGCTCTCTGTTGTTAGAATGACAAACCAATATTTTATAGAAACAGCATGAACCCAACAGACAACCTTCTGTCTGATCTCACTTCACTCAGATACTGCTGCCCTTCTGTGAAGTGACCATCTTTGATCTTGTTGCTTTGCTCTCTATCAACTCTCATCTTATCCTACTCATTCACCCATGTATTTACCTTCTTGTACCTTCTATTTCTTTAACCCTTCTTATATCTTAGATAAACAATACCACATCGGTTACTGCTGTATTTCTGTTTACTGTATTGAATGAAAGACTGTCCTATTGTCTCATTTGTATGAGTGGATTGAGTTTTTAAGAACATTAAAAAGGTTAAAGACTCCACTGGAGGACAGCGGGCTGGTATCTCAGTCTGGATCATGCTGCTTCAGTGCTGGCCTGTCGATTTCAAACTCAGAAAGCCAAGCGTGTTAAGACCGGTAATGCTTTGCAGTATATGCCGTCTCCCGCAGGACAGAAAGATAGACGTAGATTTGTAAAGGTTAGCAGGCTGATCTAAGCACCCGTCCTCCTACCTGTATGATGGACAGAGAAACCGTATATCTGTCCTTTGTGCACAGATTATCCTTTTCTCAGCCAGAGTGATGCCCCGCTGCTGTCGTGTCCTTCAGTAATGACACACCGGCCTCTGTGTTGTCCTACTTGCTATGGATGTATGAGCTTGTGTAGGTGTATGTCTCATGCGAGGCATTACTAGCATCTTCAACCGTTGGATCTGAGTAAAGCAGCCCTAAGGCACCGTTAGGCCTGTGAAGGTAAGAACAATCTAACGGTATTATGCTGCAAGTTGGAAAAAGCTTCACTCCTGAATCAGATAAAATGGATCATGCTATACGTATCTCATGGGATCTTCTAGATCTTCTTTGCTGCGGTGCTTTGTGTTAAGTTCTTAACCTCTTTTTATACTGCATAGACAGACACTGAATTTCATCGGTTAGAGGAAGAGTTTGTAAATAAATCCAGACTACTCAACTCAACTCAACTTTATTTATATAGCGCTTTTACAATTTTCATTGTTACAAAGCAGCTGTACAGGAGACACATTGACTACAAGCAAAACAATCAAAGTTGTACCTGCAAAAACAAGAAAAGGTTGAAAACACAGAAGACAGACACACCCACACACAAAACACTCCACACACACAACACGCACACGCACCAACACACACACACACAGACACACACACACACACACACACACACACACACACACACACGTACGTACACAGACAAGTACGCACACACACACACGCTCAGTGAGAGCACACATTTAGGATAAAGGAGAGAGAAGCACAGGTCAAATATAACAGATAATAAATTCCTATATGCAATATTAATTAAGTAAAACTTTAAAATTCTAAAGCAGCCCCCCCGGTCAGGCAGATAGTGCAAAAACAGTATGCAAACGGTGGCGAGGAACCCAAAACTCTAATCGAGAAAAAAAACCTCAGGAGAACCCAGGCCCAACCAGGGGATTCCAGTTCCCCTCTGGCAAAAGCTGCTGCCTCTGCACAAGCTCCAGAGAGCTTGCACAACAAGGCTAAATAAAATAAATAAACTTAATAATAAAATAAATTATAGTTTAAGATTATCATTAATAATCTAATAGCATTTGAAATTTTGTGGTGAAGACATGTCAAGAGACCGCGTCCTTCTTTATCCAGCTCTATCATCTCAGCTCTTGTCAGGTCCCCACTTCCCATTCTCCGCTCTACCATCAGGTCAGGCCATGAACTGCATCCTGCTCGCTGTGGTAACCTTGGAACAATGAGACAAGACTGGCTGAGAGTAGAGTACTGTTCTGTACTCTTTGATGCAACAAGTACATCAGTTGTGTTTTTGGTTCCGGTTGATCTAACTAATGCAGCCTAAACCCTCTGAAGATTTATATTATGGAAGAGTAGTGTATGCAAGATTAAAAAGATGCGTCTTTAGTCTAGATTTAAACTGACAGAGTGTGTCTGCCTCCCGGACAGTGCAGGGAAGACTATTCCAAAGTTTAGGCGCTAGATAGGAAAAGGATCTACCACCTGCACTTGATTTTGAAATTCTAGGTATTACCAACTGACAGGACGCCTGAGAGCGTAATGCACGTGAAGGACTGTAATACAAAAGGAGTTCATTCAAGTACTGAGGAGCTAAACCATGTAAGGCTTTATAGGTAATAAGCAAGATTTTAAAGTTAACGCGATGCTTTATAGGTAACCAGTGCAAGGTTGACAGAACCGGGCTAATATGTTCATACTTTTTTGTACGTGTAAGAACTCGAGCTGCCGCGTTTTGGACCAATTGGAGTTTTTGTAATAAGCCTGCAGGGCAACCACCTAACAGTGCATTACAGTAATCTAGTCTTGATGTCATGAATGCATGAATTAACTTCTCTGCATCTGAGATTGACAGCATATGACGTAGTTTAGATATATTCTTAAGATGGAAAAACGCAATTTTACAGGTGTTGGCGACGTGGCTCTCAAATGACAGATTACTATCGAATAGAACGCCAAGATTCTTTGCTGACGACGAGGGTTTTATGGAACATCCGTCAATAGTTAAACAGTATTCTTGGTTGTTACTTATAGCAGTTTTCGGTCCAATAAGTAACACTTCCGTTTTGTCCGAGTTCAGTAATAAAAAGTTGTTACTCATCCAGTTTTTTATATCGACTATGCATTCCATTATTCGATGGAACTGCTGTGTTTCATGAGGCTTCGAGGAAATATAAAGTTGAGTATCATCAGCATAACAGTGAAAGCTAACTCCGTGTCGCTTTATTATATCTCCTAGAGGTAGCATGTATAATGCGAAGAGCAGAGGCCCTAAGACTGAGCCCTGTGGTACACCGTACTGGACTTGCGATTTGCGTGACACCTCATTGTTTATTGCTACAAATTGAAAACGGTCGGATAAATAAGATTTAAACCATTTCAAAGCTATTCCCTTAATGCCGACATAATTTTCGAGTCTATGTAGGAGTGTGCTGTGGTCAATGGTATCGAATGCAGCACTAAGGTCTAGCAGCACCAATAACGAGATACAACCTCGGTCAGACGCCAATAGCAGATCATTTGTAACTCTGATCAAAGCAGTCTCTGTACTGTGACATGCTCTAAATCCAGACTGGAATTCTTCATTGATGTCATTCCTTTGGAGGAAGGAGCATAATTGAGTTGAAACTACTTTTTCCAGAACTTTAGATATGAAAGGTAGATTCGATATAGGCCTGTAGTTCCTTAGTTCTCTAGGGTCGAGTTGGGGTTTTTTGACAAGGGGCCTTATAACAGCCACCTTATATGCTTTAGGCACATGTCCTAATGTCAGAGATGAGTTAATAATACCAAGAAGAGGATCTATAATTTCTGGGAGCATCTCTTTCAGTAGATTTGTAGGTATAGGGTCTAGTATGCATGTTGTTGATTTAGATGATCTAATAATTTTAGACAGCTCATCTTGATCTACGGTATAAAATAATTGCATTTTCTCCTTAAGGGCGCTGTAGTTAGTTTGTTCAGCGGGTTTCACTTCTGATTGCATTGTTATAATTTTTTCTCTAATATCTTGGATTTTATATGTGAAGTAGTTCATAAATTCATCACTGCTATGCTGATATACAGGATCAGAAGTCACTGACGATTTATTTTTTGTTAATTTAGCCACCGTGTTAAATAAAAACCTAGGGTTGTGCTGGTTTTCTTCTATTAGTGATGAAAAGTAGGCGGATCTAGAAGTTATTAGGGCTTTCCTGTATTTTCGAATACTATCCTTCCATGCTGTACGAAATACCTCTAATTTAGTTTTCTTAAAGTTGCGCTCCATTTTTCGGGCCGCTTTCTTTAGAGCCTGAGTGTGTTCATTATACCACGGTGTGGGGCTGCCATTTTTAATCTTCTTTAAACGTAGTGGAGCAACTTTGTCTAGCGTTACCGAGAAGGTGGAATTAAAATTTTCAGTGGTAATGTCAAGATCTTCAACGTTATTTCTCATGATTTGAGACAATTCGGGCAGATTATCGAGAAACGCATCTTTGGTAGTTGAAGTTATTGTTCTACCATATTTGTAACAATGAGTTTTATTTGCAGCCGTAGGCCAGTGAAGCAAACATAATACCAGATAATGATCCGAAATGTCTTCACTCTGCTGAAGGATTTTAACGTCGTCCACATTTATACCGTAAGACAGTATTAAATCTAAAGTATGATTACGAAGGTGAGTGGGTCCTGACACATGTTGACTAATGCCCATGGAGTTAAGAGTGTCTTTGAAAGCCATTCCTAAGGCATCTGTAACGTTATCTACGTGGATGTTAAAGTCACCAACGACAAGGAGTCTATCTGCGGCCAGTACTAGTTCTGATAAGAACCCACCAAATTCTTTAATAAAATCTGTGTGGTGCCCTGGAGGCCTATATACAATAGCTAGAATCAATTTAAAAAGTGTTTTATCTTTAGTATTAGGTGTTGAAACATGAAGAACCATGACTTCAAAAGAATTATATTTAGAGTTCGACTTCTGGGAAATGCTAAGAGAGTTATTGTAAAGTGCTGCGACACCTCCCCCTCTGCCTTTTAGACGAGGCTCGTGTTTATAATAATAATCTTGGGGGACAGATTCATTTAAAGCAATATAATCATCTGGTTTTAGCCATGTTTCTGTCAAACAGAGCATGTCTATTTTATGATCTGTTATCATATCGTTAACAAAAAGTGCTTTATTAGAGAGAGATCTAATATTTAGCAATCCGAGTCGTAACAGTTGATTATCTGTATTTTGTTCATGTTTAGTTTGTTTAACGTTTATTAAATTACTTTCAAGAGGTTTACGCATTATTTTATGTTTGCTAATCCGGGGGACAGACACAGTCTCTATTTTGTGATGTTTGGGAGAACGGATTACTACATGTTGTACATTTTGTGTATTCTGCGACGTGAGACGGCAAGCAGACAGTTGGTTAAGCCATACTGTCTGCTCCCTGACCTGGGCCCCAGCGAGTCAAGTTTTAGCATTAGCATTAAGACTTTTTGCCATATTTCTAGACAGGATGGAAGTCCCAGCCCAGGAGGGATGGAGACCATCTCGTTTCAACAGGTCAGGTCTGCCCTCAAAACTCTTCCAGTTATTTATAAAAACTATATCATTCTGCAGGCACCACTCAGACAACCAGCCATTTAGTGATGATAATCTGCTATAAATCTCATCACCACGATAAGCAGTGAGGGGGCCAGAGAATATTACAGTGTCTGACATCATGCTTGCGAGCTCACACACCTCTTTAATGTTATCTTTTGTGATCTCCGATTGACGGAGTCGAACATCATTTGCGCCGACGTGAATAACAATCTTACTAAATTTACGATTAGCCTTAATAACAATCTTATTAAATTTACGAAGACTACACAGCTGGGATGCTGATGCCCGCCGTAGATACGCACCTCAGATTTAATTTTCGCAGTTGCAAATTTTATCTAGGTTAGATTTGGCTGAGTCAATGAGAGGCAGGGGTTTTAACATCTCCTTGATGTTTTACTAATGAATCATCTGAGGGAAATTTTCCCGGCTGTCAAGGATGGACTGACTCCGGCCAGTGTGAGGGACGTGAACTGACCCCGGCTCTATTTGTGTAGTAGAGGAAGACTTTTTAGGCAACCTGAATAGAGAAACATTAATCTTATCATGTGGTGGTTCTGTCTCCTTTCAAAGGGTGACTCATCCCTCTTTAAGACCCCATTTCAGCCAGGCAACATTTCAGAATCGATGATTTTTCATTGCTAATAAATAAATGTTGACATGTCGGTAAAATATAGCACAAATACAAGAACTCATTTTTCTAGTGCCGCAGTAAATGACAAGCAGACCGGATTGACAAATGTAGAAAAAACTCTATTGTATAAAACTAAGTAGAGTATAAATTGACTGTTTAATTGTGTGTTTTGGTTTGAGATTTATTGACGGGTGTACATGTAAAGCAACTGTTTAGTCAAACAACATTGAGTTTGTTTTTTACAGGGTAGAACAAAACTAAAGATGCTCAAAGACTGCCCCTGAGGTTCTGTGAAGAAATATCTACACCTGCTTTTGTGATTTAGGCATCATTTAAATATTATTTAAATCAGTCTAAGCAGCCTACGGTTCAATTAGCATAAATGAAAAAAAATGATTGGTTTGCATTGTATGTCTTAATTGTGGTGCTTATTAGAAAAAGATTGTAGTAAAATAGCTATTTAGATACATATTGCATTTTAAATAAAATAAAATTGGCATGTCAAAATTCTTATACATAATTGACCCATGCTATGTTTACAAAAGTAAAATCATATTTATTTACTATTATATATTTCAATAATAATATTTCGTTTCTGTTACATTCATCACGTTTCCTCACCCATTTCACTGATAGCGAACTCATTTTCCCTCATAATTGCTTCTTTCTAACCATCTGAAGCTGAATATTACAGTAGACACTTTAATGGGGCACCTTTAACATGAATTACTTTACATGGTTGATGGGATTAAATTAGCATCTGATTATGAGGTGCTATTAATCTAATGGGATTGGATGACAGCAGCCTTCAATTCACATATTCAAACAGTTATGGCATTTCGCGCTATATCCAGACCTTCCTTTGCAGTGGGTGCCAGCTTTAAAAGAATAAAGAAATCAATAAGATGCAGTCCTATATTTTATAAATCGACTGTCCCGCAATAAAAGAAAACTACTTGGTTAATAAAGGTAGTAATCTACAACTGTATTTTCATTTAGACTCACACAACATATAGGTGCAACATGCTATAGGATTTCAAAAAGCTCTTGTGGGTGGCCTCACTCTTGACCAAGTTCAGTAATAGAAGATATGCTCTCTGAGTTAGTCTTGTTGCTGTCTGAGACACGATTCTGTCCTTGAAAACCTGCTTTAATGAGAGGCCGTAAGAAATTGTCATTCTGTGTCCATATTGGGAAAGGCAGCCAGCAGCCATTTTTTGAATTCACAAAATAGACGAGATACTCAGATATGTTCAGTAGGACTCACAAATTGCACACTGAAACAAAACACTGGGCTTTGGAGAAGACACAAAATAAGTGAACACAGGACACTTGCACATACATACTACTATGTGAGAGAGAGAGAGAGAGAGAGAGAGAGAGAGAGAGAGAGAGAGAGAGAGAGAGAGAGAGAGAGAGAGAGAGAGAGAGAGAGAGAGAGAGAGAGAGAGAGAGAGAA